>NC_056725.1:608378119-608530619 GCF_019279795.1 Protopterus annectens | reverse complement strand
GGGATAGCACGATCCATGCACTCATGTAAGTGCGTATAGAGTGCATCTGTGTAGCATTCAGCAGTTGTAACTCTATTGTCTATCTGCATGGGTGTCATGAAGTTCACCACTTCTGTCTTAAGATGCATGAAGTTGGCTTTGGAGAAATTTTTTACTGTGATTTCCTTAATGGGGGGGGGGGGGGGTGGATATCTAGGATGATTAGCTTATGGTCGGATCTGACCAACGAGGAGTTGACTTCAGCTGTGGAACACCGGTCACTCATGTTGGTAATGACTAGGTCTAGGATATTGTTGCCTCTGGTGGGGGTGTGGATAAATTGATCCAGGGCATTGGAATTTATGAATTCCAGAAAGCATTGAGCGAATGAGTTGGTACATGAGTAGTTTTCCTAGTTAATGGTGGAGTTAGTTGAAATCGATCATTATTAGGGTGTTTGGTTGAACCCTAATATTTTCCAGTATATCAAAAAAAGAGGAGTGGGAATCCTGGGGCATGGTGGGAGATCTGTAGGAAGCTACAATTTGGATTGCAGTTTTGCCCAGAGTTAGTTGCACTTGGATAACCTCAGATTCATTATGCTGAGCAACTAGCCTGGAGGTGTGGATATCCCTAATGAATATAGACACACCTCCACCTTTGGTGTTCCGGTCCAGGTTAGGTGGCCGAAAAGTGTGGTATGAGTTATAGCCTGGTAATGCAGGGGTGCTCTCCGGAGCCTTGAACCAGGTCTCAGTCACTGCACAGATATTGATGTTCTCCATTTTAAGGAGTGCTTTGAAGGAGTGCATTTTGAGATTTAGACTTCTAGCACTGAGTAGCATTACCGTCAGTTTTTGCATGCCTGTTCCTGTTACGGTGGTGAATTTGTCATTTGAACCTTGCCAGAAAAAGGCAATATAGGGCCAGCAAGAGCCTTAGCCAGTATCCGGAATCCCAGGTGTGACAGGTGCAGGCCATCTCTGGCAAAGCATCGTGGTCTGTCGATCATGTCGTCCCAGGCAGACAGATACTGGATCCCCTTAGAATAACACCAGAAGATTAGCCAATTGTTGAAAGTCAATAATTTTGTCCTTGTACTGTGGTATCATTCTGGGCGATGGCAGGATGCTACTCAGGGCTAGGTTCATACCTACCTGGGCTACAAGATCAGAGAGCTCTTCTGTGTCTCTTTTCATTTAGTCCAGGGAGGTACATCTCAGGTCATTCACACCAACGTGGACAATGACAGAGTCATATTTGTACTTGTTGTGGAGTGACCTGAGTGCATGGGTTATGTGGCAGATTCTGGCACCTGACAGGCAGCTGACAGTAACCTTCTTCTTGTTTAGCCCTGTGAGTGGGACATCAGTGTCCCTGACTATAGAGTCACCTATGTCTAATGTATTGGGTATGTTGTTTTGACTTATGGGCTGTGGTTGAGTGGCACACTGAGTCTTTGTGCTTTGTGTCATTTGGGTTGTGTTGGGGGGTGGAGGTTGCTTGCGTTTCTACTTTGGAGGTCTCTGTTGCTTGAGCAGATTATTACTGAGAGCCACAGGTGAATGTTTTTGTGTTTCTATGTGTGGATTTTGGCGGTGTAGGTTTAGTGAGACTATGTGACGAGTGTGGTGTGGTGCAAGTGTTTACCTTCTTCTCTTGACTGTCAAGTTCAATCTTGGTTGGAGAGAGCTTTACCTCCAGTTTGGCTAGATAAGTGCATCTCTCACAGGTTGTGGTGTTGGGTGGTAGGAGGAGAAGGTTGTCTATGTACATGAGGCAATTGCTACATTGCCCCAAGATGCCTAGGTTAATCAGATAGACAGGAGAGAACACTTGGAGCTGACCCTTGGACATGCCTGAATAAAAATCTACTTGCCTCTAGACAAGTGAGGAAAGTGAGTATAAGAGCTGTTTTTCTCAAAGCAAGTGAGGAAAGTAAGTACAAGAACTGTTTTCCTCTAGGTAAAGAGGAAGGTTGAGTGCTGTAGTAATTTGTAGCTTATTTAGTGCTAACAAGTTCTGAACAAGTGCTGAGCATGAATAAGTAAATTCAAGTGCTAAAACTAAGAATCTGTACCTGGAGCTTGTGGTAGATAGGCTACCCAGTGCTTATCACTCCAACTGATAAGCTAGAATGCTTCCCTCCAACACAGAAAGGCTTGGGGTGCTCAGAAGCTTACAAGCAGTCCTGGATACTGCAATCTGTATCTGGACTGGACTAGTTACAGGAAAGGTAGGAAACAAGCGCAAATGCAGGCTTTTAAACCAGAATGTTGAAAGAGATGGAAAAACTGCCCAAACGGCCAATAAACTACAATTTCTGGGCTAAAAACCACTCTTGTGGTAGATAGGTTACCTAGTGCTTACCACTCCCACTGATAAGCTAGAAGGCTTCTCTCCAACACAGAAAGACTTTGGAGGCTCAGAAGCTTGCAAACAGTCCTAGATATAGCAAAAATGTATCAGGACTAGACTAGTTACAGGAAAGGTGGGAAACAAGCGCAAACATGGGCTTTTAAACTAGAAAGTTGAAAGAGATGGAAAAACTGCCCAAACGGCCAATAAACTACAATTTCTGGTCCAGAAACCACTCTTGTGGTAGATAGGCTACCTAGTGCTTACCATTCCCACTGATAAGCTAGAAGGCTTCCCTCCAACACAGAAAGGCTTTGGGGGCTCAGAAGCCTACACATTGTCCTGGTTACAGAAAATCAGCATCTGGACTAGACTAGTTACTGGAAAGGCAGGAAACAAGCTTAGAATTTTTTTTTTTTTGGAAAGTAGAAAGGGAGAAAGGAGAAACAGAAGATAATTCAAAATGAAGGACCTAAGTGGCAGAAGATAATTCAAAGTTAAGGACGTAATGGCTTGCCCTTCAGAAATGTTCTCTCTGTATTAGGTAGAGTGAGCTAGTGACACTAGACTGGAATAGAGCTGGGATAGAGCAGAACAGATGGGACTGGTAGAAGTGTCTGAAGTCAAAATATGATCTCACTGTACTCGGTTGAGTGAGCAAATGAAATAGACCCAGGAGGAGTGTTCAAACACAAATTTACAGGAGGGGCGAGCAATTCCAAAGCCACCAAGATTAACACCAGAACAAGAAGAGGGAGGGTGCGGGAAACTAACTACAGAGACAGAGAGAGACCACAGTATTCTATGAAACAATTAAATAGAGAAATAAATAACTGCAGAGAGACACAGACATAATATTCAATGAAAAAATTAAATAGACAGAAAAATGAAATGCAGTACAATCTTTAACACTGCACATTTGTAATCACCTCAGCTAGTAATGCAGTTGATTGTAGGTATGTAGCAGAAGCCAAACAACACAGGTATTGAGCAGTAATAAAGTCAAAGATATGTGACTCACTTAAAATACAGAGAAACCCTCTACGCTAAGAGTTTAACACTGAATATCAATGAAGTGAAACACAATAGCCCCCACTACTGAAGAGACAGAGAGAGACCACAGTATTCTATGAAACAATTAAATAGAAAAATAAGTAACTACAGAGAGACACAGACACAGTATTCAATGAAACAACTAAATAGACAGAAAAATGAAATGCAGTACAATCTTTAACACTGCAAGTTTGTACTTACCTCAGCTAGTAATGCAGTTGATTGTAGGTATGTAGCAGAAGCCAAACAACACAGGTATTCAGCAGTAATAAAGTCAAAGATATGTGACTCACTTATAAATACAGAGAAACCTTCTAGGCTAAGAGTTTAACACTGAATATCAGTGAAGTGAAACACAATAGCACCCACTACTGCAGAGTCAGAGAGAGACCACAGTATTCTATGAAACAATTAAATAGAAAAATAAGTAACTACAGAGAGATACAGACACAATATTTAATGAAACAACTAAATAGAAAAATGAAATGCAGTACAATCTTTAACACTGCAAGTTTGTACTAAACTCAGCTAGTAATGCAATTGATTGTAGGTATGTAGCAGAAGCCAAACAACACAGGTATTGAGCAGTAATAAATTCAAAGATATGTGACTCACTTATAAATCCAGAGAAACCTTCTAGGCTAAGAGGTTAACACTGAATATCAATGAAGTGAAACACAATAGCCCCCACTACTGCAGAGACAGAGAGAGACCAGAGTATTCTATGAAACAATTAAATAGAAAAATAAGTAACTACAGAGAGACACAGACACAATATTCAATGAAACAACTAAATAGACAGAAAAAATGAAATGCAGTACAATCTTTAACACTGCAAGTTTGTACTTAACCCAGCTAGTAATGCAGTTGATTGTAGGTATGTAGAAGAAGCCAGACAACACAGGTATTGAGCAGTAATAAATTCAAAGATATGTGACTCACTTATAAATACAGAGAAACCCTCTAGTCTAAACGTTTAACACCGAATATCAATGAAGTGAAACAAAATAGCCTCACCACTGCAGAGACAAAGAGAGACCACAGTATTCTATGAAACATTTAAATAGAAAAGTAAATAACTGCAGAGAGACACAGGCACAATATTCAATGAAACAATTAAATAGACAGAAAAATGAAATGCAGTACAATCTTTAACACAGAAAGTTTGTACTTAACTCAGCTAGTAATGCAGTTGATTGTAGGTATATAGCAGAAGCCAAACAACACAGGTATTGAGCAGTAATAAAGTCAAAGATATGTGACTCACTTATAAATACAGAGAAACCCTCTAGGCTAAGAGTTTAACACCGAATATCTATGACGTGAAACACAATAGTCCGCACTACTGCAGAGACAGAGAGAGACCACAGCATTCTATGAAACAATTAAATAGAAAAATAAATAACTGCAGAGAGGCACAGACACAATATTCAATGAAACCACTAAATAGACAGAAAAATGAAATGCAGTACAGTCTTTAACACTGCAAGTTTTTACTTAACTCAGCTAGTAATGCAGTTGATTGTAGGTATGTAGCAGAAGCCAAACAACACAGGTATTGAGCAGTAATAAATTCAAAGATATGTGACTCACTTATAAATACAGCGAAACCCTCTAGGCTAAGAGTTTAACACTGAATATCAATGAAGTGAAACACAATAGCCCCCCCCCCCACTGCAGAGACAGACACCACAGTATTCTATGAAACAATTAAATAGAAAAATAAGTTACTAGAGAGATCACAGACACAATATTCAATGAAACAACTAAATAGACAGAAAAATGAAATGCAGTACAATCTTTAACACTGCAAGTTTGTACTTAACTCAGCTAGTAATGCAGTTGATTGTAGGTATGTAGCAGAAGCCAAACAACACAGGTATTGAGCAGTAATAAATTCAAAGATATGTGACTCACTTATAAATAAAGAGAAACCCTCTAGGCTAAGAGTTTAACACTGAATATCAATGAAGTGAAACACAGTAGCCCCCACTACTGCAGAGACAAAGGGAGACCACAGTATTCTATGAAACAATTAAATAGAAAAATAAATAAATACAGAGAGACACAGACATAATATTCAATGAAACAATTAGACAGAAAAATGAAATACAGTACAATCTTTAACACTGCAAGTTTGTACTTAACTCAGCTTGTAATGCTGTTGATTGTAGGTATGTAACAGAAGCCAAACAGCACAGGTTAAGGTGAAGGTTAGGGTTGGTGGAAGGGCACTCATTGCAATCAAGGGCAGTTTTTAAATACTATTTTAATTCACTTAATAATGTAAAATGTATATAAGATTTTACATCAGCATACATTTTTGGGCAATGAAAAGTATTAAACTCTAATGACTGTTATTACAGATTGATTGTAATCTTCAGTGACTTACCAGAAAATCAAAAACTGTACAATGGGCAAGGCAAAAATATGAGGAATCAACCAGAGACATAGCCAGGAATGTACAAATTATATACACTGCAGTCATATTACACCCCTACTGTAAAATGCTTAGGTTATGCAAAAGCACCAAATTACATTGTTACAACTTTAATGCCCCCCCCCCATGGAATGTATATGTCATGAGTTTGTACTGCAGTACATTATCCCTTTGGCCACATCTTATAGACTGGCTTTTGGTTACAGGGCTATACTGCAATAAGTTTATGTAGAACAGACAAAAGACTTCACTTAAACGCAGTACTGTGCAAGCCTTTTTGCTATATTATGGAAGCCAGTCTGAGTGCTGGCATTCGGCACCAATTGTCTGTACCACATTACAGCAGCCAGTCACAGAGTATCAGTCACACCAATGTCAGTGTTTGACACCATGACTGTGTGCTACATTTTGGTAACTAGTCCCATAGATCTGTTTAGGCCAATAATATGAAGCACTAACATGTTTCTATGCCACAATATAGAAGATGGTTTACAAAGTAACAGTCATCCCCTGCACTCAAGAAAGCTAGACCAGCACATATACCCTAACACTCTAACCATAACCAGAGTAACAATGTTAATGCATCTAAACCCACAACAACAAGCTCCTCTGAATTCACACATTTTAAAAATATAACCCTATTAAAACTATATGATAAGCTGTCAAAACTCAAATGCAAAATTTCCAGAACCCATATAGCCCCCACCTGTCACTTATGCCAATAAATTTTACTCCCTCCTAAGAAGCAGCATAAATCAAGCTGTAGCGATCAGCACCAAATGTAGTGTGGAAACTTAAAATAAACCCTCTTTGTTGAATGCAACATTAATAATCTACATATTAAAAAAAATAAGGCCTGTAATAAAGCAAACTCTACCTGCATTAAAGACTATGTAAAAAGCACAGCAAATGTCAGGAAGACTGTAGTGGAACACAAATTAAAATTAGTATCCACAGTCAAAGATAATAAAAAATGCTTCTTTAACTACCAAAACTGTTTAGCTTAAGCAAAGCCACAGGGTATGTTCCTGAGTCACTGAAAATGGCTATTGATATGCTTCTCCATAAAGGGATTCATCTCAGTGTAGTAAGTGCAATTTTTAAAGCCATTCATTGTTGTTTTCATAAGCCCATATATATAAAAAAATCGGTACTTACATACTATCGTAACCACATTCTGATTGTCTCGCAGCCAGGTTAGAAATCTGTCATAAATCTTGACATTATGGATAGACAAGTTACTGTCCTTAATGTCATGATTTCTGACAGATTAGTAACCTGGATGTGATATTTTACTGTTCTGGAAATCGGAGTTGAGACGAGCCCAGTGATATGTGAAGAAAATGTACCGGCTACTTCTGGAACTCGGTTGAGAAAACCAAAAAATTCACTCCATCAGCTTTCCCTTTCCATCCTGTACATACCATGATGGCCCCCAGGAGTGTCATCCCATGTTTTGTGTGCTTACTGCTACAAGTTTCATGTCTGCAGACGTTACCTTTTACCCCTTTTTTTGGCTGGTGTCAGGACCCTCAACCTTTACAACATTTCTGGGGAAGGGAATGTGCTGCAAAGGCGGGTCATTGCATCCATTCAGAAAATGTCATCGCTTGAAAGGAGTACGTCTATGTATTTTCTGGCTGGACTTTTGGGTACACGGCCAGCAGAAACATAGTTGTAGTCATTCCCGAAGTAGATATTTTCATCTGTGCTTACATATGCAGAGGTAGTTTTGTAATTGTGATTTGGAGTAAATACTCCGTTTACATGGTTTTGCTGTGTTCTGCTTGCACGGTTGTGTCGAGGGTTTCATTTAAAAAAAATGTCGCCGACGGACGTCCTGCTGGAAGATGACTTTGGGTCTTAGTAATGCTCCCTGGTGATACCCAGTGTCACAGATAGCTGGTCAGTGCATTATCCACCCCTGCCAAAACACAAACACTCATTTGTCCATAATGCCAAGAATTATGACACATTCAGAATGTGGTTGCGATAATACTTAAGTACCAAAAAATCTATAGACCTACAACAATATGGTTTTGTCAAAAGGAGATCTTGGCCATTTGATTTAATAAACTTTTTTTGAAAAAGTCACTGAAGTTATTGCTAGCAGCCATTTAGTTCATAGAGTATACCTAGATCTAGCCAAGATCTTTGACAGTATTCCCCATGCTGGTATTCCAAGTAAGCTTAAAACCTAAACACAGATCATTATGTTGTAAGACAAACAGTAAACTGGCTGATGGATAGAACCCATGTAGTTAAAATAGTAGGTGTCATCTTAGACTCAGGGCTCAGTAGTAGGATCCCATTTGTTTAGTATCTACTTGTTTGATTTCAAAGCCACTGACCAGAACGTATCTCTAAATTTGTCACTGACTGCAAACTGGTGTTGCCATTCACTCAGAAGCTGATAGAATCAAAGGCTGAACCATGCAAATCAATGATGTATTAGGAAATAAGCTTAAGTTAAATTCAAAGGAATGTAACGTCACTGTTAGGGTTGCCACCTATGCATGCTTCCCTTTATGGACAAATAAGCCATGCCCCCTGTGTATTTAAATCAGACCCCTTACATCAGAGTAGCTGTATCTCTTTTAGCAAGCCACACCCAGAAGCACCCATTTGTAAATGCTATAAACAATGACTGCATGGCAGCCTAAGATAATATGTCTCCCTAGGCAAAGTATCCCATAGTATTTCCCAACCCCACTTTCTGTTGTCACCATGGTGTACACTACAATGCTCCATTGTTTCCCTCCCATAATTGCCCTTTTATAGTAACCAGAATACCTTTGTTTTGTTTTCTCACACTTAGTCTAACTTATCACCTTTTTTCTGGGTTTATATCATAAGATTGAAAGAGTAAAACATCGAATACCAGAACATCGAACTGTTAATCTCGAAAGCTGAAAACTTCAAACACGGAAACCCCGGACTCTAATAATTGGCCTTCCGAAACGCACACCCTGACTTCACTGTGAAATGCTCCATATGCATAACATATGCTATGAACTACCGTTTTATAGCAGCAGAACCACAAAAATTGTATTATTATACAAAAACTGATACACATATTACCATTTGTTCTCACTAAACACCATAACAGCATTAGTATGTAGTATAATTACACACTATAAAAGTAAGCCTTCCATGTCCGCTCCCTGTGCGCTTAGCTGCGACCAAATAGTAACATGGCTGCCACTGCCTATCCAACTACTCCCGTAGTACTAGGGACAAGATATGACTGTGTAATATCTCACAAGAAGTCAGAACCCTAATCCTAACCCTAACCCTAAACCTAAATCTAACCCTAAACCTAACCTTAATGTTCAACCATTGATCTTTGGGGGGTCCGTTTTCGATGTATTCAACTTTCGATGTATTCAGCTTTTGAGATTAGCAGTTTGATGTTCTGCTATTCGATGTTTTACTCTGTCGATCTTATGATATAAACCCCTTTTTTCTACATCCTTGCAATGCATCCTAACTGGCCAAGAGTGCACCATAAAAACTGTGGAGGAAAGAATATTAGTATACTGGGAGTCTGGGAACCATGAATCCCCAGAAGCTATGTGGTTCAGATGCTCTGAAGTAAATTAAAAAGCTTTTTTTCAACAGCCTTTGCTCCATTGATGGCCTGAAAAAAATACATTATTTTTTTTCTTTCAAGGAAGACCTAGGTTATATCCAGGGCTTGATGTTCAAGGCTATCAAGTCTGTAGGTGCCACAAAACTAAGTAATAGTTGTCTATAATCTGAGAATAAAATGCTTTGTGAGGGCACACAAATCATATCAGGATGATTGCCTTCCTCCGAACCCACAAAAAAGAACAATTTTCCATGTACCCATATAGTGTTAAACTGGGATGAAAGTGAAAGAACAAATGAAATGAACATAGTCATATATTTCAAGTTTCTGCTGTCATATCAGCACAGCATGCCTCCTCAGCCTACAGCCCAAAGGGCAGATACTTTCTCTGTAGCCCTCTGAAGTCAAACTAGGATGAAAGTGAAAGAGCAAATAGGTTACAGTTTGTTGCTGTATTCTATTGCTGTTGGCTGTACATATGTAGCATGCCTTCTTTTCCCTATATCCAGATGATATCCACCTGTATACACATCTGATTTCATTGAGGAAGAAGTGAAAAAATAACACAGTAATTCTTTTCAATGTGTTGTTCCTACATAATACACTGGCTCTAGACAAACTCCAGCCCCACACACAAAGTATAGCAATATCTGCTCCCACCTCTGAGTGGGGTCAGTTTTAGATTAGGTGGGGCTCATGGCTGAGGACCCTTCTTATCCACTGATGCAGCCAGGAATGATGGGTCCCAGAAGTAGCGAGGTTCCAGATGTTCTGTGATGGACTTTATGCTTTATGTTTTCACTGCCCAGGAGATTTATGTAGGCACCTACCTATATTTTATTAATTTATTTATTTATTGCATTTGTTTACCGGGAAAGTCCACTGGGCCTAGGTGAGCCCATTTTCAGTGGTGGCTATTACACACACACACACACACACACACACACACACACACACACACACACACACACACACACACACACAAAACATACTTTAATTATGAAAATTGGAAGAACATCAGTTCACCTATGGTATGTATTTGGGGTGTTGGAGAAAATGAGAACACCTGAATAAAGCACACAGAAATAAGGAGGACATGTAGACTCTACACAGATGGAGCCACAGTCAGTAACTCAGACAGGAAGAAAAGAGGTGAGAGATTGCAACTCTGTGTCACTGTATCAATGAAGTGATCCTTTCCCACACATTTTGCCCTGACCACAAAAAACAGCCACTTACTGTGCGCAGGGTTGATATTTGACAGTAATGGGAAATTAAAGAAATGATATCCAACTCGTACTTATAAATGTTTCAATCCCCCAAACACATACAAAAGCATAAGCCACAGCAATGATTGTCATTAGACTGCATTTGAATGCATATAGGAAATCCAAGTGAAACAGTAAACATACCTCAGAAATGTGTTAGCTCTCAGAATGATGCAAAATACCTTTCAAGTACTCATTATAACTGGAATTCCTGACAGTAAGCCTGATTTCTGGATTTCCTGACAGAGACCCTGATTTCCGGACTGTCAGGAAAATTTCCTGACAGGTGGCAACTCTGGCTACCTTTGGTAAACAAAAAATAACAGCAGCTTCCATTATAACTAGCACCTCACTCCAGAATGGCATGGTGATCAGAGAGCAACACATTTGTATATAACTCCCTATGCTCTAGACCACCATGCAGCAACAGAAGTTAGGAAATCTTTCTGTCTAGGCCAGTTAGTAAGTCAAGATATCTCATCCAAGTCAAAAGAATTTATCTTTCCTCTATCCTGATTGAACCACTTATAGAATACAATAGTCATTTTGTATGTATCTATCCAAACACATCACACAGCTACAAAGAACCTAGAGGTTCCTAACTATAAAAATCACCAGACCAGAGACCGTCATTTAAAAGAGAGGCTTGAAATTTTATCCCTGTGTTCTGTCTTGTATAAACTCCTGTGCTATGATTTATAGCTACAACTCTGTGTTATTGATGGCTCAACCTTCCTTGATGTCCTGCACCTCCACAAAACAAATGTTTCCACAAACATCCAAACAAAAGAATCAAATTTCCATCAACAAACAAATAAGGCACTCAGGAGGGACACATTTATTATTCAGTGACCCCTCTCCATCTCTGGAATATTTTACATAAAAAAAAAACAGAGTGACACCCTTGTTCGCTTTAAGGCTAACCTTAAAGACTAGATGGGCACCCATAAATTCCTCTACATTCTGACTTGTTTACCTTTCCTGGTGACAGAAGGTGCCCTATGAGGGTGAGTGTTTACAAAAACTGGCTTGTATAATCCATGAATTAGTGAATGTATAACACGTGCAGTAGCCAACAATTTCATTTTGTTTTCTGATCATGGTAACAGGACATAACCAACCTATGTCATATTACTATCCATTTTAAGCACATGCAATTGGTTGTCTTTAGCAACTGATAGCAGTGCTGAGTTAGCAATCTATAGTTATGTATTACTATGATAGAGACTACTGCATGAGTAAGTCCCAAAACACAGTCTGAATAGCCGAAAAAATGGGATGCATATACCAAATCTGAGGTGGCCATTTCTGGGAATATTCCCTTTTCTCTGAGGTATGTTGATCTTGGAGCTGGTATATATAAATTTGAGAGTGTAGGAGGCTTGCTCCCCCTGCAAAAAAAAAAAAAAAGAAAAAAACTAGTTTAAATGAGAAGAGCAATATTAGCAATTCACTCTTCTCCTGCATTTTCAGTCTTTTTTTCAGTGTTTGCAATTGATGTAAAACCAGTGGCATCCTGTAAAGGCAGGCACAGTTGAGATGGGTGCTGAATGCAATCAGTGATCTTTTACATCATATAACTTTATCTTATTGAAACATAAAAAAATGATGGTTCCAGATGACAGTCATACTCCAACAGAATTATAACTGGTTGCAGTTTGAAAAAATCAGATCAGGAAATCCCGTGAATGAAAAAAAAAGAGAAAAAAGATCATCAGGCAGATTCTCCCTACTGACACTAGGAATGCCACTGTCATAAAGTACATTTTGCTTTTGCAAAGTAACTTTACTAAGTGTGCTGATGAGGAGCATAGGTGAATGACATACAGTGGGACAAAACAAAAGAAAGGAAACCAGAACAATCTCTAGAAGGTCAAACCTAGTGAACCATGTCTTGGCCACCATGAAGTCATTTGCCAGACAGAAGTCTAGAATGACCTCTCCTTTTTTAATCCTACAGGAAGTAATTTAATAATTGAACTAAATATTATGGGTGGGACTATGTTATGGTGTTATCAATGGCCATTCACTTGATCAGACAACAGCGGGGGTCAGTGACTTTCATCCATATACTGCATGCGTACACAGCCAATCGAGCATATTTATAGGCAATAAACCTCAGGTGTCTGATTGCAATAAAAGTATAATGGTTAGTAATAGTTAATAATAATAGTTTGCAGATGATTGCAAGTTGAGAGCTATTATTAACTCCCCAAGTGATGTTGACATTATACAGAATGGCCTCACTAAGACCAACGACTGGTGTCAGAACCATGGCCTTAAGCTCAGTGCCAAAAAATGTGTCGTCATCCCCTTGGAAAAAACCCGGTTCCTATGAATTACCACATTGATGGTAATCCACTGAACACAGAAGGCGTTATAAGACATCTGGGAACACAGGTTGACAGCAACCTCTCTTTTGATCACCACATTTTGTCACTGTGGTCAGAACGACCTTCTATGTGGCACATCTCATTACTAAGAGTTTTACATCCAGGAAGAAGGAGGTCATTGGTCTCCCTCTACTCTTCTCTCATTAGGCCAGTCATCGAGTACAATGCCCCTATTTGGCATGTACCTCACTAGACACCTGCAACAATGGGAGAAGCCGCAAAAGTACCTCACAAAGAGGATCCTAGGCCTTAAACACTTGTCCTATATGGACAGTCTCAAAAAACTGCAGCTATTCTCCGTCTCCTATTGCCTACTTAGAGGTGAGTTCTGCTTGACTTACAAAGCCATGTTTGACCCAGCAATGTTCGAAATGCTACATCTAAAGAAATCCCAATCCCTCTACACCACATGCTCCAGAGACTTCAACCTCATTACCACAATCAACAGACTGTACTGGAGGGACAGGTTCATAACCCAGAGACTGCCCATGCTATGGAATAGACTTCCCATACATGTCAAGCACAGCACCTCGCTGACCCTCGTCAAGAGAAATCTTGATGAGTGGATGGGAAATAGAAAATTCACCCCGGGGATAACTCCAGTGGCTGTACTTGACAGAGGCACTGGGAACTAAGGTTGGGTGGCACAATGCCAGGATAATCCTATGGCTAGGCTTGTAAAGGCTCCAGGGCCATTAGCCTAGTACACACCTATGAACCTATGAATAATATTCATCACAGAAATGTGTTTCAGCTCTTTTTACTCAAACACACACTAGCTCTTCCAAGTTACATTAACAACTGCTTAAGTATAATCAAATGACAGCAGAGGTCAGTCAGTTTCATCCATGGACCATATCCATGCCAAGCAGTTGCCACCAGTTTATTGTTTGAGTACATCTCAATGTGTGATTGTACATATATCAATAATCCATAAATAATATAAGCAAAAAAAACAGGATGCAAGTGGTGTAGGTAAACAACCCTTCTCCACAAACTGTCAGCAATATCCAAAAAAGAAGAAGAAGGTACCAGACCACAGCCAAATCGACCATAACATTTATTTTCACAGAAGATAAAAACCAGGTTAGCACTTTCACAGCCTCAAAGCTGCTTCATCAGACAATACGCCCATTCACCTACCCCTATTTTAAACTAATAACAGCCAATACATGAGCATCTTCAATTAAGCACATAATTCTGTTTTAAAGCAATACATATGTTGCTAACACATTTTTGTTACTAATACATTTTGGAATGCTTATTTTAAAACATATATATACTCTAATAATAACATTTATAAAACCATGTGTTATATAAAAACTATATGTATATAGCAACATACATATATACACAAATCCTAATAACATAAATGTTAATATTAATAACAAAATAGTCACCTCCTGAGTGGTCTGTTAGATGGAATAGGCTGGATAGATATTTTATCATTTAACTCCCTGCCCATGGTGGCCCTCATCCTTATTATCCACTCTAGCTCTTTGGTTTCCACTAGATTCCTAATGGCAACCCCCCTACTACCTATATGCACTCTCTCCATTACCAAGAACCTGAATGTGTGTTGTGTTCCAATTTCCATTACATGTTTTGCAAGGGTATTCATTTCTGCTTGCCTAGAAATTTCATATAAATGTTCCCTTATGCGGTCTCTAAACCTACGAGGAGTCATTCCCACATAAAATGATTGGCAGATAGCACCATAAGCTAGGTACACAATATTCATAGTGTTACAATTCGCTTTAAGCCTAAAACTAAGTTGTTTTCTAGTATCCGGTTGTACAAATCCCCTGGTTTTTTAAAATACATATAGAAAAATCTTATTTTTCTTCCTTCCAGGTAAACTCACTGTTTGTTTTATAACCTTTACTTTATACTGAAACCTCCAGTGACTCATTCTGGTAAATCTTGTTTTTTTAAAATTGTGTCCATTTTCAAGCCTCTATCCTCCTATTACTTATGGCTTTGTCAGGAGTTCTTGACCAAAGAAGTTTAGAAGTATTTTGGTCTCTTCCTTGTAAAAAATGTGGCTTTCTGGCAAATTGTTATGGATTGCCATCACTAAATAATGACAGCCAAATTAATTTCCGACTTTAGATCCTTCAGGAAATGTATGCTAATGTAAAGCTTGTTGTTCTAGCAATTTTCTGAGTATATAAGATAAATATTTAACATCTTTTTCTGATTTTTGGGTGTTTCTGTCTAATTCTTGATCTAAGAGATTGGGAGGGCATGGGGTGGTTCTCACAGCAGTGAGCTGAAATGCACTTTTCAGTCATTATTTATGTATTCGTTCATTCGTTTAATTGCAATCAACTCTGTGTGCACGACAGACATGGTGCTGTAATTGGTTGTCTGTTTTTTATGTGTGTCTAAATAAATACTTTCTGCATCCCAGAATAGCAAAGGTGTAAAGGAAAGAATCAGTTATTGTAAACACGAGCATCATCATTTGAGCCAAGTACACTGGGTATGATCCTTGCGTTCCATGTTTTTTGACCATTGACAGTGTTCATTATTTGGCTCTGAATAAACTGGATAGCATGAAGTCTACAAGTTTAATATTATGAATGCAGTTTTAATTTAATTTGTTTTTTTGTAAGTATACAGTTGTGAAATGGATTGTGTTGGGCTATCAGTATAAGATAACACGCTACATTAAAATGCACAGGAATAAGGTCTGTTGGCCAACTATTTCATTACCCTTAGTAAATTCAGCGAATCGCTGAAGCAATTTTCGCTGATTATGGATCAATGAATAGGTGTTTGCTGGAATAACATTTTGGTGACCTAATATAAACTCTCCTGGTCTGCCCCTGGAAAGGGGCAGTTGTGTCCAGTAGGCTGTCCCCTTCACATAGCCATTAATTAGTTCTTCCGTCTATGATATTTGACTACAAGTCCCAGCATTTTGCTTGTATTTTAATGGGCTGTCAAATACATTCTCAATAAGTATGAGTTTCAAAGGAGAAATTTTCTGTTGTTTGTGCTATCTGTTTTCAGTGTGTGTGTGTGTGTTTTTTTTTCTTCGTCAAATTGCTGTTCGTGTTTTAGCTGTAAAATTTTTAATGCAAGTTTTAAATGAAATCCAAATATGTGATCATTGTAAAAGTAAAGAAGAAAATAATATGCACACTGAAAGGTTTGAATAGTATTTTATAGCAACGGGGGAGAGACAGATAAGAAATGGGATACTGATATAGCTGAGGGGACAGACCGTTACCCTGCCTAGTGCCCATTTTTCAAAGATTTGGTTCTAGTATAGACACATTGGGATAAAATGTCTATGGTAATGTGTTAATAAATATTTATATAACCTGGAGATCTGAATATAGTTAAGCTCCAAGTGCATTGTCACAGGGATGATAGCTGGTAACGTGGCTTTAAAATATACTTGCACATTTAGAGTTACAAAAGACTGAGCATACCAGAATTGTACTTGTATGGCTATGATATACCTTTTCCAGTCTCAGCATCTAGAAGGACAGTGTCAACAAGTATACTAATGAGAAAGATAACACTGAAGGGCATTACTGCAGACAATGGTGCCTAAGGTTAGAACTGGTTATTAGTAGTGCCAGGTGGCAACTGCCTTTTAGAGATGGGGGCAGCATTTTCAGTGGATAAGTACAAGTCTTTGTGTCTAAACAGTTGAAGTCATGCATTCACATTAATGTTGTGCTATATTATGAGCATAGTTTGCATGATGTTCCTCTTTTTCCAGAAGCTTGTGGCTCGGTTTGGTGCATACAGCCTAATGTTACAGTAACACTGTCAGATGCCATAATGCAGTATATGTTCTGCAAGCTGTCTTGGAGCTGTCCACACAAGAGATCCCAGGTTCTCCTGCTTGATCATTGTGATTATCATCATCAACCCCCTTCTTCCATTTTCTACATGGGGTAAGGGTGTGTATTAACTGTTAACAAAAAGCAGGACGAGCTGGAAACACAATAAGAGATCACTTCGACAATGTAATGGTGTTTTATTTAACTTGCAATAAATTGTAAGCGCTTTCGGCTAAATCAATATTTAGCCTTCTTCAGACAAACAGCAGAAAAGTGCATTGTAATTATATAAATACATTTGTGTGACCAATCAAAAGCAAGTGCATTTATCTAAGTAAACGTTACTACGGTAACCTTTAAAAAGAAATATACATGACTAACTAAGACATTAATAGAAAAATGTAAATACATTTAAAAACAAGTAATGTTAAATAAAATTACATACTCAACAAGTCGTCATGAATTGATTATTATAGGTCTCCTATTATACAGAATTATTTGAGGAAAAAATAATAAAAGAAGCATTTAGAAACATGCAGTTTTAAACTGAAACATGTCATAAAAAACTCATGACTTATATTTACTTCTGGACAAATGTCCTGAACCTATATCCACACCAATTTTAAAACCGAAATTGTTATGTGGTCAAATTGTTCCAGTAATATGTCTATAAAAATATATATATAATTAAACTCACATGAAAAACACCTAAAATTATCTTGTTCTGATATATAAAAAACTGACATATGTACTGGAACAATTTGACCACATAACAATTTCGGTTTTAAAATTGGTGTGGATATAGGTTCAGGACATTTGTCCAGAAGTAAATATAAGTCATGAGTTTTTTATGACATGTTTCAGTTTAAAACTGCATGTTTCTAAATGCTTCTTTTATTATTTTTTCCTCAAATAATTCTGTATAATAGGAGACCTATAATAATCAATTCATGACGACTTGTTGAGTATGTAATTTTATTTAACATTACTTGTTTTTAAATGTATTTACATTTTTCTATTAATGTCTTAGTTAGTCATGTATATTTCTTTTTAAAGGTTACCATAGTAACGTTTACTTAGATAAATGCACTTGCTGATTGGTCACACAAATGTATTTATATAATTACAATGCACTTTTCTGCTGTTTGTCTGAAGAAGGCTAAATATTGATTTAGCCGAAAGCGCTTACAATTTATTGCAAGTTAAATAAAACACCATTACATCGTCGAAGTGATCTCTTATTGTGTTTCCAGCTCGTCCTGCTTTTTGTGGATTGTGTATTAACTGTTGCCATCTCTCTTGATTCAGTGACACACTTCTGCCTTCTTCGACACTCATGCCTGACTGGTACAGATCTTCTCACACAATCCATCCACCTCTTTGTTGGACTCCCTTGTTGGCTCTTACGCTCTTACCTTCCTCCTGTCTGTCCCAAATCTTCGCCATATTGTCTTCTGCTTCTTTGCACATGTGCCTGAACCACCATGATCTGTTTTCTTTGATCTTTTCTGCAATTGGAGCTACTTTGGCTTCTTCTCTTATGTCCTCATTTCTTCGTCTGCCCCAGAGTATGTATTCTACTGCCCTTTTCAGGCACTTCATTTCCATCACCTCTCTTGCTCTGCCTTCACTGCCCAGGTTTCTGTACCATACAGTAGTACTGGTCACAACACTGTTTTGTACACCTTACTTTTCAGCTTGTTTGGCATTCTTCTGTCATACACAACACCTGATACACTGTCCCAGTTGGCTGCAGCCCCACTGATTCTAGTTCTACTGCTGTATAGTCTGATGGATACAGAATCCAAGTATATTATCGTGGATGTAGCTTTCAACAGAAGTAGTCCATATATTTTTGCAATAATGTGAATCTCAGATCTATCTTGCACAATGTCTGTGCCCAGTGGCGGCTGGTGACTTCAAATCACAGGGGGGCTGCAGGAGACAGCTGAATGGGTGGGGTCAAGGGGGTGTGGTCAACCAGAAAGGGGAGGAGCTATGCACAAAACCACAAAAAACTAACTTTAATTAAATACGCTGCCCTGGGTGGCAAACCATCATTATGAAAGTCCAATCAAGACAAAAATAAGTGTAGAAGAATAAAAATATTTCAATGCATTGGCTGCATGACAGCTTACTTAATATCTAGATGGAAACAAAAGGTTGTGAGGCATGAAAAAATAAATTACTTTTTAAATACATTACTGGAATGCCAGTCAAAATCAAGTATAAGAAAACCAGAAGCACTCAACTCAAACCACTTCTCCTTGCACTGCAGTCCTAATTATAATATATTCAGCTTTATTAAAGTACCAAGTAACATGCTGAAAGTAGAAATCTATGTGATGCCCCACTTGTAAAAATGTTTCTTATCCAAAAGACCTGCTGCCTGACAACTTGTTTCATGGGGAAAACATGATAAAAGTAAAAATGAAAAGCAAACAAGAAACAAGCTCAAGATGCATTGCTTAAAGGATTACTGTACAGGTTATGGACCACACATGATTGGCATTCTGTTTAGTTTACGGGTAAAGTCTGTAGAGATGACTGGAAGTCTCCAACAAGTGTAATGAGCTTTTTAAAATAATGGAATCCTGTCCTTTAATACCCAAGGCTTATACATTATCTAGTCAAGTATTCTCTGCATGGCAACAACAGAAAGGCTTTCAATGTTGGCAATTCTTTAACAGTATGCTTATTAAAGCTTACTTGCATCTTACGATCTCAGACAAGCTTACCTTATGGTCATTAAAGCATTGCTACTTAAAAGCACAGAGCAACAGGCACTTTGAGTAATAAGCATAAATCAACAGTACAAAAATATGACAGAAACCAGACCATTCTGCAAAATCAAGGACAGATGAAAAGCCACTGTAGTACTTATGCAGTGTGTCCTCCCCATCCAAGGTAGATACAACTACTCCTTGCCTTGCTTGGACACATCCAGAGTCACTACATGGGGAGTGGGGTGCAACAAGCATGTCACAATTTGAAATCTCACTGGCTGACTGTGATGGCCCTGACACATTTGTCATACCTCTCAACCTCAAGAGCAAGAAATCTGGACAAAGCCATACACAGAAGTGGGACAAAGGCCCAACAATAAGGACAATTTTTAAATATTGCTCTAATAAACTTAGAAAGATAATAGAATAGGTCTTGCATTAGTATGAATTTTCTGAAGGGTATAAAATCTGAAACTCAAATGTCTGTCATTTTCTAACTTCAGTCTTTAGTGATGTCACTAATTTGCCAAAAACACAATTTTATGAAAAATGGACAAAAACGTGATGCAAAAATATAAAATAGACACACAATACAGCTGCTACCTGTCAAAGAAGGGACACTTTAATATTAGTACTGCTACCTTGAGCAGCTGACAAAATATAAAAGAATCTACATGCATTTCAAGTAATCTATAACTTTGATTATTACAGTTATTTCTTAATTGTAAACCCTCCATGTTTTCTTCCAAAATTGCTATTTTTGGAGGGATTATAAGGGGAAGAGCAACATTTTGAGCCAAAATTGGGGACAGTTGAGAGGTTGGCTATGCCTAATTCTATAAAGCAATTTATTTGCATGTACCTCTCAACCTGTTAATGCAGTAAATCTGAACAAGGCCAAATATATTGGGGCACATATAAACAGTACTAAAAATTGCTCTTGTATAAATTGAGACAGTTGATAGAACAGCTCTTACTTTAACATGCATTTTTCTGAAGGTTATGAAGTCTGAAACTTAGAGTGACTTCTGGCAAATCATTTAGGAATTAAAACTACAAATTTTATGAACAAACCAAAAATAAGAAGCAAAAATCTATTCATTCTTTGAAAATCTGGACAGTTGGGAGGTATAGTTCAGCTGGGCCTGTCTGAGTTTGCTGCCCTTCCCCTGACAAAATAATGGTTGAATGGAGCCTCTGCAGCCATTCCAATGAACCATTATACTTGGCTATTTCACTCCATTTACCATAAACACTAATGTGCATACTGCTTTACTTCTATGATGAGTTGGACTTCATTTGAAAGTTTTATTTTGTATTTTACAGCACAAACACTAAGTCATCTGTTAAACAAAGCAATGCAGTCTCACAATGAAAACTTAGCATTAAAAGTTCTCTGCCCTTGAAACTCACATTCATTGAAACAGCATTGAAACCCACATTCAAAGAAAATACATTTTGCCAGTGGCAGATAAAGATTAATTTTGGGCTGTTTTCGAATCATAGGCTCCTTGCATATGAAACATACATGTGCTCTTTGATACACCTTCCTCATTGTACTAAAATTATATTCCTTGTACAATACAGTACACTTGTTACAGGATGTTTTAAATTTGTTTTGAACATTTTTTCCAGTAAGCAATGAAACAAACCATATGCACCCATAATGGCAAAACTGCCCAGTTGAGAACATTTATCATAAAAAAAGTCTACTCGGACTTCCACAGTCCACCATTATTAGTAAATATACACAATTCCACAGTCCACCATTATTAGTAAATATGCACAATTCCACAGTCCACCATTATCAGCAAATATGCACAATTCCACAGTCCACCATTATCAGTAAATATGCACAATTCTACAGTCCACCTTTATCAGTAAATATGCACAATTCTACAGTCCATTATCAGTAAATATGCACAATCTCTAAAGTCAGTCATCTAAATAATTCCACATTAAAGAAATCTGTAACTAATGAAGTGGTTGCTGCTAGCAATCACCTTTATATTTCATGGTTTCATCGAAAAATAAAGTGTCTGTTGCCCAATAAATTGTCTATATTACATTAAAAATGATAAGCTAGTAATAATATTGCAAGAGGAAATGGATGGCAAACTGATAACGAAGTCATAGTTAGTATCTTCACCAAGGAGAACATTCTCAGTATGGCAGCATCTACCTTGTGGGAGTAGAACCCACAACCTTCTGCATCAAAAGCAAGTACACAGCCTGTTGTGCTATAGTATTAACTTGGCAAAGCACTAAACTTCTATTCCCTGCAGCTCTCAGTTCCTTGTAAAATCTACTCAATACTCAACTGCATCTCAACTGCAGCTCAAGAAAACTGGAAAAAGCCAAAATGTATTGGGGGTCAAAAGCCCAAAACAGGGACACATTAAACATTGCTTGTATAATCTTGGAAAGTTGCTAGAATAAAATGTTGTGTTGCCACCATATATTTTACTGCCAAGGTCCCTGAGCAAAAACAGTCAGAGTAACATACCACTCACCCACATCAGCTGCTTTGTAAAAGAGGAAGACTGAAACTTAAATGGCTATCATTTAGTGAATTCAGTTCTCACCATAACTGTCAACCTCTTAGTACAAAACACCTGGACAAACCCAGTAATGAGGAATACAGCCCTTAAACATATTCAGTGAATTCAGTTCTTGCCATAGCTGTCAACCTTAGCACAAAAACCTGGACAAAGCCAATAATGGGGAATACAGTCACAAAAATAGGGACAAATTTAAAATATTCATCTTATAAACTTGAAAATTGCTAAAAAAAAAAGGTTGTGCTACTATGTATTCTGAAGAACATGAAGTTGGAAATTCAAATGCCGGTCAATTTTATTGCGGACAGAACAAAACAATTTTCAGCAGAGACGAGGGATTAAAACTGCAGACACATCTTTGTAAAATGGCAGGGCACCAGAGCAAATCCACACAAACACAGGCAGGAGATGCACACTCCACACAGAAGCCACCCCAACCAAGAATCAAACCAGAAAACCTATAGCTGTGAGGCAACAATACTACCACCGCACCATCAATTATGCAAGGAATTAAACATTCAGAAACCTGAAGTCTGAAATTCAAATGCCTGTCAATTTTACTGCGGACAGAACAAAAACTATTTTCAGCAGAGGCGGGATTAATACTGCAGACACGTCTTTGTAAAATGGCAGGGCACCAGAGCAAATCCACACAAATACAGGGAGGAGATGCAGACAGAAGCCACCCCAACCAAGAATCAAACCAGAAAACCTATAGCTGTGAGGCAACAATACTATCACTGCACCATCAATTATGCAAGGAATTAAACATTCAGAAACCTGAAGTCTGAAATTCAAATGCCGGTCAATTTTACTGCGGACAGAACAAAAACAATTTTCAGCAGAGCGGGATTAATACTGCAGACACGTCTTTGTAAAATGGCAGGGCACCAGAGCAAATCCACACAAATACAGGAGGAGATGCAGACAGAAGCCACCCCAACCAAGAATCAAACCAGAAAACCTATAGTTGTGAGGTAACAATACTATCACTGCACCATCAATTATACAAGGAATTAAACATTCAGAAACCTGAAGTCTGAAATTCAAATGCCTGTCAATTTTACTGCGGACAGAACAAAACAATTTTCAGCAGAGACGAGGGATTAAAACTGCAGACACATCTTTGTAAAATGGCAGGGCACCAGAGCAAATCCACACAAACACAGGCAGGAGATGCAGACTCCAAACAGAAGCCACCCCAACCAAGAATCAAACCAGAAAACCTATAGCTGTGAGGCAACAATACTACCACCGCACCATCAATTATGCAAGGAATTAAACATTCAGAAACCTGAAGTCTGAAATTCAAATGCCTGTCAATTTTACTGCGGACAGAACAAAACCAATTTTCAGCAGGGATTAAAACTGCAGACACGTCTTTGTAAAATGGCAGGGCACCAGAGCAAATCCACACAAACACATGGAGGAGATGCAGACTCACACAGAAGCCACCCCAACCAAGAATCAAACCAGAAAACCTATAGCTGTGAGGCAACAATACTACCACTGCACCATCAAATATGCAAGGAATTAAACATTCAGAAACCCTTAAGTCTGAAATTCAAATGCCTGTCAATTTTATTTAACATTTTTAATCAGGACAGTCTGACTTGGAACAAATAAACAATTTTCAGCAGAGGCCCAGGAAGAAATAATGCAGACATGTCTTTGTAACATGGGAGGACACAAAAGCAAACCCACACAAACACAGGGAGAAGATACAGACCCCACAAAGAAGGAACCCCAGCCAAGAATCAAACCCAAGAACCTGCAGCTGTGAGGCAACAATGCTACTACTACACCATCAAATATCAAGCATTGCAACATTTACAAACCACAGATATTATGAGGAACAGATCAGATCGAATATGAGGCAAAAATCTGAATTTTTACAAATGGTGGTGGGTAGGAACTCAAGTCGTTAACACCTGCATACAGGGTACAGGGTTCAAGCCTGAGGCATTCCCTACCACACCACCATAAGCACCTGGGGCATTTTCACACACACACACACACACACACACACACACACACACACACACACACACACACACACACACCAGTAAAGCACAAGCACCATACACACCAGTAAAGCACAAGCACCATACACACCAGTAAAGCACAAGCACCATACACACCAGTAAAGCACAAGCACCATACACACCAGTAAAGCACAAGCACCATACACACCAGAAAAGCACAAGCACAAGCACCATACACACCAGTAAAGCACAAGCACCATACACAAACTCCAGTAAAGCACAAGCACCATACACAAACTCCAGTAAAGCACAAGCACCATACACAAACACCATACACAAATAAAGCACAAACTCCATACAAATAAACATTGTAAATTAAAAGGCACCTTACCTGAATACATCCAGCAACATCCTTCCCACGCAATACTGAAGACCACGAGATCCCAATGCTCCTTCCCGACCCGACGAGATCCCGGTCCTGCTGCTCCTCTTGCAGTCCGGACGCGACCCATAATCCTGGCGGGTCTGTGCACTGTAAATTGCACAGGCGTCTCCTTGTGTCCCCTATGGGGCGGGCGGACCTTGAGCATGCGCATAGTCCGACATTAGTCGGTAGTCGTCGAAAAACTAATTTTTTTTATTTTTCTTTCTTTTTTTATTTTTGAGGGGGCTGCAGTCCGGCAGCCCTATGCCACGAGCCGCCCCTGTCTGTGCCCATTTTACATTGAGCCTAATTGGGCTCCACTACTTTTGACATAATTAAAAGAAAATGTTGCCTAAGGTTCCTTCTGTGTTATTTATCTCTCTCTGGCTTTCATCAAAATAAAACTACACATTTAAACTGAGTACAGCTGTTTCATGTTATTCAAAATTTAAGTTAAATTTACTCTTTTTTTGTTAACCTAACATGATGGATTATGGGATGAAATTTACAATGAGTTGCTTTGTTCCTTGACTTTAATTGCAAACAGGGCAGCTATGTACATGTCTGTCACTAGATGGAGTGTTTGCAGAGGTTTTACAAAGGCAGATTTTAGTATTGGATGTAATAGATTTATACAATGCCTTTTTTATATATAACAAAGTTACCTATTCTTTCCTGCCTCTTAAGAACCTTCTCTATTTAATATGTCATTTCACCAAAAAGGACTTAACTCATATTCTAAATATTGTCTGTATGTTATTAGGCATGTGATATTTTGTATGTATTTGTATATAGCTTATTTTAGATAAGTTTAGTGTAGACTAGTCATTTAGTTGTTTATGGATTAATGTTCAATGTTTTCTTTCATTGCTTTAATCTGGATCTATGTTACATTGCAAAATCAAAATCTAATAAAAGTAATTGGAAAAAAAACAAATGCAGATTTTACTGGAAAATATCAGAAGGGTTATTTATATCTAATTTAAAGCAGTTCAGTCCAATCTGGCTATTTATTGGTGCTGTATAGTGAGGTGTACAGATATTGTAGATACAGTGGAAGTTCATATTAGCATCAATTACAAAGCATGAATTGCATGTGTAATGAATTTTCTTACAGATATTTGTGCAGATGTTTCTTCAACAGTTCATACACTTTCTCCGCTGTATGGCTTTGAAAGTGGAACCTGAATAGTTTTTGACATTAGAGAATATTCAAGTGAATACAGTCATGTCAGATGAACAGTAAGACAGAATTTGCCTTTTTTAAGAATTAGGCTGGAAGGAATAAGCGTAAGTCACCACCTAGAAAGAGAAAGGAGGAGGAGCAGGTGAATTATTTCAGATTGTTGTGAACCTGCCTTTAGTAAAGGTATGTGTACACAGTTACATCCTGATGGCCTTTCTACTTAAGAGAGGCGCCATACCAGGGCTAATGAACAAAACCTGCAACTATGTCTGGCTGGCTTCTTGATAATTTCGCCTATAAAATGAAACAGGAAAAAATCTTCAAAATTAAAAATATTCAAATATGATTGAATCTGAAAGCATGTTTATTACATACATCTCCACAAAAATCACCTTGAGTATTTCTAACTGCACTGGTTGCCACCACAGAGACTCAAGGTCTCGTATAAAATAAACGATAATCTATAGACTCTTAAAAGCACAGTAATGTTAGATTCTAAGTTTGAGTATACACATACAATGTACACTGTGTTACAAATAAAACAGTATATTTAACTAGAAAGTAAATAGAATGGTGCAGTGATACAGAAAGTACCTGTGATAAACACCAAATAAAGCTATTTCAATACTGCCTTATAAATCTTCATTTCTAGCTCAGTCACCTCATTGTTCTCTAAGGGCCCTTTGTTTTCGTCAGTCACATGTTCCCTGGTGACTTTTTTTTCTTTTGAAGTAAAGTATGACATTTATTTATTTATGTTTGTTAAGCAGAGTAATGGACTGATTCACAAAGGACCCATTTCAGCCACTTCCTGGGAAAACAACAAGAATAATTAATGCGAAAATAACATTTTTATTGTAGCAAATCTTAAATCTTTCAAGCACTTGCTGCTTAACAACGGGCAGAATAGTGGAGTGCTAGCCGATAATAGCTCAATGCAAAGCAGTACTTGGAACAGAGCAGAGATTGATATTAAAAAGTCTAAGAATGTAGCATTCAGGCAGCCATGATGTAAAGTAAATGAATAAAGTGTGTCCGATATGAAACACAACATATGACTTCTATGGCTATAAAACTATATATGTTAACGTGCATACAATTAATGATATGCAAGGAATTTAATAGTGGTCTATAAAGAACTAGTTTGAATTAAACTTTACTGCATTTGGTGATGCTAGTATTGACAGTCTTAGCTCTGTGTGTCCAAATTAAATTGCCTGCAGTCTTCCCTGCAAGGGTGATGTATTTTAGTCTACAGCCAATAACAAACAGAACAAATAATGTAGTGGAGAAAAACAAATGTTTGGATATTGAATAAGTTGTTGTGCAACATAACATAAAAACTCTACATATAATTTGTTTGAGAGTTACAAGGCAAAGGTAGGGGAAGATGAAGGGCAACAGATATGAAGAAAAATACAGAATCATAATGAGATGAGACAGGTGGCTTTGTATGTGTTGGGATCTGAAGGAAAGTGGGTTTACAGGTAGGAAGGAAATATAGCCTTCCTACCAGTACAGAGGTACATCATACTAGTGAAGAAGTAACAGCAAACAATGGCTCAACGTGCAGCTGTGCATAAAAGGCGACTTAGTGTACATTGTGTTTTTCAACAGGGAAGGAAAGTGTATTTAAGGAACTGCTTCTAGAAATGGTCCGCAATATATTTTCTAACTAAATGTGTCAGTCTTTGCTGTTGCTGTAAAATGTGGCTGTTTAAACAAGTAGTTATGTTAGATTTTGCTCAGCCCATACTCATTTTGTCACTGATGACTGTAGTTTGCTAATTCTGCATTTTATAACTGTCTGCAAAGAGGAATTATTACAGTGTTTAAGTCTAAGCTGGATGGCAAAGGGCACGTATTCTACTTACAGTATCAACAAAGGAAAACCCCCGAGAATAACAAGATAGTTGCACTTCTCAATGTCGGAATAGGTGTGTCTGTGATAAAAGACTTTATCTTGTATGGTCCTTTGCAGTGAAGGGTGCGATTATTTAGTTTAATTTGTTTTTATATGAGGTGTTTGAATTATCACTATCTGATAGATAGCCATTGTTTCCAGAGGTGCTTGTTGCACACACCATTACTTGGGGTGTTAATTCATAAGCTAATATGTTCATCATTCTCACTGCTGCAGTAGCTATTAACCTATATGCATTATTTCTCTGCACAGGAAACAACAACCGGACAGTTTTACAAAGCTCTGTTCCCCCACCCCCCCAGTCCCAATGCCTTCAATCTGACTGTTGACTGGCTAGTCCCAAGCAGGTAAATCAGCAGTCAGGGTGAATACTTCTTCAGTACTTTTTTGCTTTCTCTATTAGAATCTTTTTGGCTTCACAGGAACAGCTACCTTTCTTATTTAGCTAATTAGGGCCTAATTTTGACTACATTTTGGAATTATTTTGGAATGAGCTGGGACATGTTTTTTTTAAAGTGTTGTGCTTATGCTCACTTCATGATGCTCTACCTTTCAGTTTTTTTCTTTTACTGTCAGTGTTTTTTATTTTAGTAAAAAGAGTGCTGACAGGGAATATATGTGCTGTTTGTGGTTTTACATTGTGAAGGGGCTGCGACAAGAGGTATGAATGTAAGTGTGCTGCTTGTGTACAGTAGGTGACAACTTACCTTCTGACCGACTTGCTCCAGTTATGCATACTGATTTTGGCTTCTTTTCCTCAGCTATAGTATGAATACTTACTGCATTCCTGTTGGCTGCTCCAGTGTCTGATTTGGACATGGGAGAACCATCTTTTCTAGGACTGAGAGACACTCCAGCTGTACCTACCAGGAAGGAGTGCAGAACTAAATGAAAAAACAAGACACTCTGGTGGAATCACAACATCAGTAAGCATAACAGAAGGAAGAAAATCATGACAAAAAATTAAGAGGTGCAGCACCCAGCAGGATAAAAGCACTCTCATCAAACTAAACAAACACCTCAGAGCACAAATAAAGTCAACCAAAGCCAAAGTTGAGGTAAATTTGGCCTCCCAGGCCAAGGACAACCACAAGGCATTGTTTAGCTATGCCCACAACCTCAAAGGCAATACACAATTGTGTGCAGAGCTCATTGTAAATGGAGCCACCTATACTGAGCCAGAAGACATAGCAAACCTACTGGCCAACAAATTCAGCTCCAACTTTACCCTCTCTTTCCCCCTCAACCTTCCCTCAGGAAATACCATCAAGTATATTTCCCCCTGCTATCACTAGGGAACAGGTCCTTAATGCTGTTTTTTAAGGCCAAGAACACTGCATCAATGGGCACAGCCAATATCCCAGGATGTCTTCTATATAGCATGAAACATGATCTATCAAGCCATTTTGAATTGCTATTTAACTGTAGCCTCCAAACAGGCTTTGTGCCTCATGAATGGAGAACAGCAAAAGTCATCTCTCTGCACAAAGTTGGGCCATCTACAGACCTTGGAAACTACAGATGCATAAGTCTCACTAGTCTCATATGCAAAGCCAAGGAAAGAATTATCATGGAAATGATCACTAATGACATAGGAAACCTCCAGACACTGGCCCAACTTAATTTAGTTTCACCAAGAGCTGGACATTCCTACTGAGCTTGGTGGACTTCTTTGAGAAGGTCACCACAGGAGTGGATGAGGGCAAAATAGTTCACACTGCCTACCTTGACCTGGCCAAGGCATTTGACACAATAAATACCCCACTCGGGTATTGTTGACAAACTTAAGAGGTTAAATACACACCCTTATGTCACCCAGTGGATAGCTGGCTATCTCACAGACAGGACCTCAGAAGTTAGAAAGGGGGAGTCCACCTCTACAAAGAGGCTAATTACAAGCAGAGTCCCTCAGAGATTGGTCCTGGGATCGCTCATTTTTGGCATTTACTTCTCTGAAGCCAAGGTCAATGTCAGTGGCCTCTGACTGACTAAATTTGCAGGTGATTACAAATTAGGAGTTGTCACTGAATTGCCCACAGGCACATATGTTCTCTAGAAAGGGCTGACACAGACAAACAACTTGTGCCAGAGCCATGAACTAAAACTAAATGCCAAGAAATGCATAATAGTATCTTTTGGGAAATCAACTACCCCTGGAAACTATCATATTGACAACACATCCCTAAGAGTTGACCCAGTAGTCAGAGACTTGGAGACACAAATAGACAGTAATCTAGCCTTTGACCATCAAATGTCTACAGTAGTGAGGAAACCATTATATGCTGTGCAACTTATAAAGAAAGGTATGGAATTTAGGTCCAAAGAAGTCATTGTTCCACTGTATTTCAGCATTCATCAGACCTATCATTGAGTACAATGCCCCATTAGGTATGTACCTAACTAGGCATATCCAACAATTGGAATGAGGTTCCTCACTAAAAGAATACATGGCATAAGTAACATGTCCTATGCAGCCCTCCTCAAGACCCTACCCCTGCATTCTGTCTCCTAGAGACTGTTGAGGGAAGATATATGCCTGGTATGCAGGGCATTGTTGGACCCCTCTCTGATGGACCTCCTACATATCCACAAAACAAACAGCAGCAGACTTACCCATTCCAAAGAATAAACCTTACCCTTGATATAAATAGGACCTGCTGGAGAGACAGGTATGTATCCCAGAGACTACCACTTCTCTGGAACAGGCTCCCCATCCATGTAAAGCAGAGTTCCTTCCTAACCCAATTCAAGTGTAACTTGGACAACTGGATGGGGAACAGGAAATTCATCCCTGGTTTGGCACCTCTGTCTCTAATGGACACAGTCAGCCTGTAAATGGTTCATCTTCCAGGCCTCTGCTTGTAAATATTTCACCTGCCAAGCCCCTACATACATTTATCAAGGGTACCAGAACTTGTCAGAGATTTGGGATGCATGGCTAGGCTTAAAACGGCCCTTGTGGTTGTTAGTCAAGTACACACCTATGAATATATGAACCTATGAAATTCTTCACTTGTTAACCAAGGAAAGAGACCATTAGACTGGTCAGACATCCCTCCTTCGAGTCGGTCTTCTTTCACAGAGAATTCTGTTGAGAAAAAAACAGAATATAAAACATTGTTTATCTCAAGATTTACTAGTGCAGTTATGAAAGATGTGTTTCTTACCTTACCTTACCAAAGCATCCATTGCAGGCTAGAAATCTTAGTGTTCATAGGTTCATAGGTTCATACTAGGCTATCTGCCTTAGGGCATTTATAAGCCTAGCCAGAGTGTGTTTGGCTTTCACCACCCATTTTAAATTAATTTTGCTATGCCCTTTTTCGAGGTTAGTATACTGTGCCTCTTGTCTAACAGTGACACAGAAGTGATACCCGGGGTAAACCTATGATCTCCCATCCACTCATCAAGACTCCTCTTGAAGAGAGTCAATGAGGGATTCTACCTAACCTGGACTGGGATTTTATTCCATAGTGAAGGGAGCCTTTGGGTTATGAATCTGTCCCTCCAGCATGTCCTATTTATTTCAGTGCTGAGGTTCAAGTCTCTCGAGCGTGTAGCTCGATGGGATTTGGATTTTTTGAGGTGCAGCATGTCCCTTAATTCCGGGTTGGACATGGCCTTATACGTTAGGCACAGGTCACCTCTGAGCAGGCAGTATGCCACTGAGTAGAGCTGGAGTTTCTTTAACCGGGCAGCATATGGCATCTGTTTGAGCCCTTTGATCCTCTTGGTGAGGTACTTTTGGGGTCTTTCCAGTTGCTGCAGGTGTTTGGTAAGGTACATCCCAAAAAGGGCATTGTACTCGATTATGGGCCTGATGAGGGATGAGTAAAGAGGCACGATGACCTCCCCTAATCTAGATGTGAATCCCTTCATGATTAGGTGGGCTATATAAAATGTTTTTCTAACCACTTTGGCCACGTTGTTGTCAAATGAGAGATTGCTATCAACTTGGGTCCCCAGGTCCCTAATTACTTCTTCTGTACTTAATGGATTACCACCTATGTGGTAATTTGTGGGCACTTTGTTTTTGCCAAAGGGGATGACTATACACTTTTGGCGTTTAGCTTGAGGCCATGGCTCTGGCACCAGTTGTCTGTTTCTATGAGGCCCTTTTGGAGGATGCTTGTGTCGGCTGGAGAGTCGATTATGGCACCCAGTTTGCAGTCATCTGTGAACTTGGTCAGCCACAGTCCTTCCGTGTTGGCCTGTACCTCCGAGAAATATATACCGAACAAGAGAGGTCCCAGGACTGTGCCTTGTGGGATGCCACTTGTAACTGGTTTGGAGTCTGACATGGCTCCAGCAATTCTAACCATGTGGGTTCTGTCCTTGAGCCAGTTTGCAACCCATCTAGTGACATAGGGGTTTATATTTAAGCTGGTGAGCTTATCTATAATGCCCGAGTGGGGTATTGTATCAAAGGCTTTTGCGAGGTCCAGATAGGCTGTGTGGACCACCTTCCCTTCGTCAATTGCCTTGGTGACTGTTTCAAAGAAGTCAACCAGGTTTAAGAGGCAGGATCTGCCCTTAACAAAGCCAAACTGGGTAGGATCCAGTGTCTGTAGGTCCCCAATATCTTTATTTATGAGGTCCATGATGACCCTTTCCATAGCTTTGCAGACCAAGCTAGTCAGGCTTATGGGGCGATAGTTTCCAGGGTCCGTTGAGGTACCACCTTTGTGGAGAGGGATCACTGTTGCTGTACGCCACTCTTTGGGTACATATCCTGTAGTAAGGCTGAGATTAAACAGTAGTTTTATGTTTGGGTTTAGCTCTTCTTGGAGTTCATGTAGGACGCAGACTGGGACACCGTCTGGTCCCATTGATGCTGTGTTTTTTGCTTTGGAGAGGGTGGCTCCCACCTGAGCATCTGAGATGTCAGGGGGGCAGCACTCTGCTGGGATAGATATTTGCCCTTTTGGTGGGAGAAGTTTGCACTGAACCTGTCAGCTAGGATGTTGGCAATGTCTGTGGGATCGGTGTATTTTTTGTCATTTTGGACTAATTCTGAGCATATCTGGGAATTCCCACCCAGGTTCCTAACATAACTAAAGAAAGCCTTGTGATTATCCTTAGTGTCCTGTGGAATTTTTCTCTCGAAGCTGGCCTTTGACGATTTTATGAGTGCCCTTAGTTTTTTGCTAATACTGATCAGAGATGCCTTCCCTTTTTGGGACTTTGCTCTATCATGTAGTAGCTTCCTCCTTCTATTGTATAGTTTGTTTATGGCTGGGGTCCACCAGACAGGTCGTCTGCCTTTGGAGGATTGGGTCTTGGTTTTATTTGGGATTGCATGATCCATGCATTCCTGAAGGTGTTCATAGAATGCATTTATAAAGGATTCTGTGGTCTGGGCCGTATTTTCCACAGGCCCGAGGGCTTTGAAGGATTCCACCTCGGTTTTGAGGAGTGTGAAATTTGCTTTAGATAAGTTTTTCACTGTGGTTTTCTGGGCAGAGGGTGGGGTCGGGATGTGAATATCCAGTGAGATCAGTTTATGGTCTGATCTTACCAGTGAAGGATACACTTCTGGTCTGGAGCATAGAGTCCCCATGTTGGTGATGATCAGGTCCAGTATGTTTTCCCCTCTTGTGGGAGTGGTAACAAGTTGTTCCATAGCATATGAGTTTATGAATTCTAGGAACCTTTGGGCAAGGGTGTTGGAGCTAGAGTAATGCTCCCAATCTATGTTTGGGTAGTTGAAGTCACCCAATATAATGGTGTTCGGAGAGACCTTCATATTTTCCAGTGTTCTCAGGAAGGCCGAGTGGGGTTCCTGGGTTTGGGAGGGTGGTCTGTAGCAGGCTATAAACTGGAAGGCAGTTTTACCCACTGTTAGTTGCACATGGATAGTCTCTGATGCTTCGTGCTTTGCCACCAGCCTGGAGGTGTGGGTATCTTTGATGAATATCAATACTCCCCCTCCTTTTGTGGTTCGGTCCAAGTTTTGGGGCCGAAAAGCATGGTATGAGGTATAACCTGGTAGTGCTGGGGTGCTCTCGGGAGTCCTGAATCAGGTTTCTGTTACTGCACAGATATCGATGTTCTCCATGCTAAGGAGAGTTTCGAGTGCGTGCATCTTGAGGTTTAGACTTCTGGCGTTGAGTAGAATTACTCTTAGTTTCTTATCCCTTGTGATACCTATGGAGGTGTGTTTGTCTTCTTGAGCCTTGCCTAAAAAAGGCACTATGGGGGTAGCAAGAGCCTTTGCCAATATCCGAAAGCCCAGGGGTGACAGGTGCAAGCCATCCCTAGCAAAGCATCGTGGCTTGTTGTGCATATCATCCCAAGCTGACAGGCATTGGATCCCCTTTGAATGACACCAATACTTAAGCCAATTGTTGAAATTGATCATCTTGTCTTCATATTGTGGCTTCATTCTTGGTGAGGGTAAGATGCTACTCAAGGTCAGGGTCATACCAGCCTGGGCTACATGCTCAGAGAGCTCCTCTATGTCTCTTTTCATGTAGTCCAGGGAGGTACGTCTCAGGTCATTCACACCAGCATGGACAATGACTGAGTCATATTTGTACTTGCCTTGGAGTGACCTGAGTGCTTGTGTTATGTGGCGGATCCTAGAGCCAGACAGGCTGCTCACTGTGACCTTCTCCTTGTTCAGCCTGGTGAGTGGGACGTCAGTGTGCCTGACGATAGAGTCACCTATTAAAAGTGTATCAGGTGTGTTGTTTAGCCTTAAGGGCTGTGACTGTTCAGCACACTGGCTTTGTGAGATATGTGTTGCACTTGTTTTGTTTTGGGGTAGCAGTTGCTTGGGTGTCTGCTTTGGAGGTCTCTGCTGCTTAGGCAGATCTTTATTTAGAGCCTCCGAGTATGTTTTTGTGTGATTATGTGTTTGGTTTGCTGTCGTGGTAGGTCTATGTGCGACTGGAATTGTAGTGAGTGTGGTTTCCTTCTCCTCCTGACTGGTTATGCCAGTACTGAGTTGAGAGAACTTAGCCTCCAGTTTGGCTATATGGTTGCATCTCTCACATGTGTTGGAATTTGTTGGGAGGAGGAGAGGGTTGTCTGTGTACATGAGGCAGTTGTAACATTGCCTCAAGATTCCCATATTCACCAGCTGGACCGGAGAGGAGATTGACAACTGACCTTTGGAATTCCTTTATAATTGAAAACAAGGGCCAATGGGGAGCGAGGGTGTAGTGCTTTTAATTTTTAGTGCTGACTTATAATTGCTTTAGTGAGCAAGTGCCAGGTAGCAAGTGCAATGTGTTACAGGTAACTTAAATGCAAAAATGACAAACAGTAACTTTCAAGCGAAGCAAGGAAATAAGTACAGTAAGCAATGCAGATATCACTAGGGATCCACAGAAGCGCTGAGAAGCCGCGTTTTAGGTGGAATTAGTGTTCCAGGGAGATAACAAGCATACAAACAAAGCTAGATTCAGCAGGCCTGAATCTAGTCTATGCTACAGCAAACAAAGTGTACCAATTTCAGTAAGATACAGTTCAAATATTCAGGCACTATAAACCTTTAACCAGAAATTCCCAACTCAGAAGGGCAGAGTCCAGCCTCTCCTCCCACAAGAGTGCAGACCATGAACCTTCTTAATGTAAAATAACTGGCCTGAAGCCCAAGTGCTTAAACCAGAGCTAATACACTTTAAGAATAACAGACACCGAGCTCTCAATCAGCAGTTCCCAACTTAGAAGGATGAAAGCTACCTGTCCTGCCACCACAGTGCATGCCACAAACCTTCCTAATGTAGAACAACTGGTCTGAAGCCCAAGTGCTTAATCCAAAAGACTTAGAACGATAGCTACACTTTAACCAAGTTACTACCAAGCAGTAATAAATGCAACCGAATACTTTAAATAATGCCTGGATTAGTGCTCAAGTTATACAAACAAAGCTAGATTCAGCAGGCCTGGATCTAGTCTATGCTACAGCAAACAAGGTGTATCAATTTCAGTAAGAAGAAATTCAGATGTGCATGCACTATAAGCCTTCAACCAGAAATTCCCAGCTCAGAAGGGCAGAGTCCAGCCTCTCCTCCCACAAGAGTGCAGACCATAAACCCTCTTAATGTAAAATAACTGGCCTGAAAGCCCAAGTGCTTAAACCAGATTTAATATACTTTTAGAATAACAGACACTGAGCCCTCAATCAGCAGTTCCCAACTTAGAAGGATGTAAGCTACCTGTTCTGCCACTACAGTGCAGACCACAAACCCTCTCAATGTGTTTAAACTAAAAGGCTTAGAATGAGTTACACCAAGCAGTAATAAATACAATTGAAAACTTTTAAGATGACGCAAAAGCAAAATAAAGTAGGAAGAAACACAAGTACAGTAAAAGCAGAAGAATTTATTTTTTTTTTTTTTTTTTTTTTTTTTTTTTTAGAAAAGTAGCAAAAGCAGTAGTAAATACAATTCTCATGCAGTGCAAGCTGGCACACTTGAATATGTAGTAATATTAGTCCAGACACAGTTTGAAAAAATGTAATTAAATTAAAAAGGACTAAAAGCAAGTGCAGAAAGGGTTTATTAGGTAGAATGCGGTAAAGAGATGTCCTGGGGGAGTGTCTTAGATCAAATCTACAGTGGGGCGGGCACTGCAAAAACCACCAAATTTAAACTACAACCAAGAATAGGGAGGGGGGTGAGGAAACAGTTTCAACACAGATGTAAGGAATGTGCAAATTATAAAAAATATATATACTGTTTTCTATATATTTGCAGAGCAGTAAGACACAGATATCAAGCAGACAATTTAGCTCTATAATACAGAATAACACAGAAAATATACTCAGCTCTATAAACTTGAAGATAGTTCTGTAAGGCTGTCTCTCAAACTAAGGTTCCAGTTTGAATACAGGTTGTTAATTAAAAGGAGACACAGCACTAGCTAAATTATATTAGCTGAAAGACAAGGCAGGAAATGAGGGGGGGACAGTTTCAACACAGATGTAAGGAATGTGCAAATTATAAAAAATATATATACTGTTTTCTATATATTTGCAGAGCAGTAAGACACAGATATCAAGCAGACAATTTAGCTCTATAATACAGAATAACACAGAAAATATACTCAGCTCTATAAACTTGAAGATAGTTCTGTAAGGCTGTCTCTCAAACTAAGGTTCCAGTTTGAATACAGGTTGTTAATGAAAAGGAGACACAGCACTAGCTAAATTATATCAGCTGAAAGACAAGGCAGGAAATGGGGGGGGGGGACAGTTTCAACACAGATGTAAGGAATGTGCAAATTATAAAAAAATATATATACTGTTTTCTATGTATTTTCAGAGCAGTAAGACACAGATATCAAGCAGACAATTTAGCTCTATAATACAGAATAACACAGAAAATATACTCAGCTCTATAAACTTGAAGATAGTTCTGTAAGGCTGTCCCTCAAACTAAGGTTCCAGTTTGAATACAGGTTGTTAATTAAAAGGAGACACAGCACTAGCTAAATTATATCAACTGAAAGACAAGGCAGGAAATGAGGGGGGTGGGGAAACAGTTTCAACACAGATGTAAGGAATGTGCAAATTATAAAAAAATATATATACTGTTTTCTATATATTTGCAGAGCAGTAAGACACAGATATCAAGCAGACAATTTTGCTCTATAATACAGAATAACACAGAAAATATACTCAGCTCTATAAACTTGAAGATAGTTCTGTAAGGCTGTCTCTCAAACTAAGGTTCCAGTTTGAATACAGGTTGTTAATTAGAAGGAGACACAGCACTAGCTAAATTATATCAGCTGAAAGACAAAGCAGGAAATGAGGGGGTGGGGGGGGACAGTTTCAACACAGATGTAAGGAATGTGCAAATTATAAAAAAATATATATACTGTTTTCTGTATATTTGCAGAGCAGTAAGACCTAGATATCAAGCAGACAATTTAGCTCTATAATACAGAATAAAACAGAAAATATACTCAGCTCTATAAACTTGAAGATAGTTCTGTAAGGCTGTCTCTCAAACTAAGGTTCCAGTTGAATACAGGTTGTTAATTAAAAGGAGACACAGCACTAGCTGAATTATATCAGCTGAAAGACAAGGCAGGAAATGAGGGTGGGGGGGTGGGGAAACAGTTTCAACACAGATGTAAGGAATGTGCAAATAAAAAATATATATGCTGTTTTCTATATATTTGCAGAGCAGTAAGACACAGATATCAAGCAGACAATTTAGCTCTATAATACAGAATAACACAGAAAATATACTCAGCTCTATAAACTTGAAGATAGTTCTGTAAGGCTGTCTCTCAAACTAAGGTTCCAGTTTGAATACAGGTTGTTAATTAAAAGGAGACACAGCACTAGCTAAATTATATCAGCTGAAAGACAAGGCAGGAAATGAGGGGGGTGGGGAAACAGTTTCAACACAGATGTAAGGAATGTGCAAATTATAAAAAATATATATACTGTTTTCTATATATTTGCAGAGCAGTAAGACACAGATATCAAGCAGACAATTTAGCTCTATAATACAGAATAACACAGAAAATATACTCAGCTCTATAAACTTGAAGATAGTTCTGTAAGGCTGTCTCTCAAACTAAGGTTCCAGTTTGAATACAGGTTGTTAATTAAAAGGAGACACAGCACTAGCTAAATTATATCAGCTGAAAGACAAGGCAGGAAATGAGGGGGTGGGGAAACAGTTTCAACACAGATGTAAGGAATGTGCAAATTATAAAAAATATATATACTGTTTTCTATATATTTGCAGAGCAGTAAGACACAGATATCAAGCAGACAATTTAGCTCTATAATACAGAATAACACAGAAAATATACTCAGCTCTATAAACTTGAAGATAGTTCTGTAAGGCTGTCTCTCAAACTAAGGTTCCAGTTTGAATACAGGTTGTTAATTAAAAGGAGACACAGCACTAGCTAAATTATATCAGCTGAAAGACAAGGCAGGAAATGAGGGGGTGGGGAAACAGTTTCAACACAGATGTAAGGAATGTGCAAATTATAAAAATATATATACTGTTTTCTATATATTTGCAGAGCAGTAAGACACAGATATCAAGCAGACAATTTAGCTCTATAATACAGAATAACACAGAAAATATACTCAGCTCTATAAACTTGAAGATAGTTCTGTAAGGCTGTCTCTCAAACTAAGGTTCCAGTTTGAATACAGGTTGTTAATTAAAAGGAGACACAGCACTAGCTAAATTATATCAGCTGAAAGACAAGGCAGGAAATGAGGGGGTGGGGAAACAGTTTCAACACAGATGTAAGGAATGTGCAAATTATAAAAAAAATATATATACTGTTTTCTATATATTTGCAGAGCAGTAAGACACAGATATCAAGCAGACAATTTAGCTCTATAATACAGAATAACACAGAAAATATACTCAGCTCTATAAACTTGAAGATAGTTCTGTAAGGCTGTCTCTCAAACTAAGGTTCCAGTTTGAATACAGGTTGTTAATTAAAAGGAGACACAGCACTAGCTAAATTATATCAGCTGAAAGACAAGGCAGGAAATGAGGGGGTGGGGAAACAGTTTCAACACAGATGTAAGGAATGTGCAAATTATAAAAAATATATATACTGTTTTCTATATATTTGCAGAGCAGTAAGACACAGATATCAAGCAGACAATTTAGCTCTATAATACAGAATAACACAGAAAATATACTCAGCTCTATAAACTTGAAGATAGTTCTGTAAGGCTGTCTCTCAAACTAAGGTTCCAGTTTGAATACAGGTTGTTAATTAAAAGGAGACACAGCACTAGCTAAATTATATCAGCTGAAAGACAAGGCAGGAAATGAGGGGGTGGGGAAACAGTTTCAACACAGATGTAAGGAATGTGCAAATTATAAAAAATATATATACTGTTTTCTATATATTTGCAGAGCAGTAAGACACAGATATCAAGCAGACAATTTAGCTCTATAATACAGAATAACACAGAAAATATACTCAGCTCTATAAACTTGAAGATAGTTCTGTAAGGCTGTCTCTCAAACTAAGGTTCCAGTTTGAATACAGGTTGTTAATTAAAAGGAGACACAGCACTAGCTAAATTATATCAGCTGAAAGACAAGGCAGGAAATGAGGGGGGTGGGGAAACAGTTTCAACACAGATGTAAGGAATGTGCAAATTATAAAAAAATATATATATATATATATATACTGTTTTCTATATATTTGCAGAGCAGTAAGACACAGATATCAAGCAGACAATTTAGCTCTATAATACAGAATAACACAGAAAATATACTCAGCTCTATAAACTTGAAGATAGTTCTGTAAGGCTGTCTCTCAAACTAAGGTTCCAGTTTGAATACAGGTTGTTAATTAAAAGGAGACAAAGCACTAGCTAAATTATATCAGCTGAAAGACAAGGCAGGAAATGAGGGGGGTGGGGAAACAGTTTCAACACAGATGTAATGAATGTGCAAATTATAAAAAAATATATATACTGTTTTCTATATATTTGCAGAGCAGTAAGACACAGATATCAAGCAGACAATTTAGCTCTATAATACAGAATAACACAGAAAATATACTCAGCTCTATAAACTTGAAGATAGTTCTGTAAGGCTGTCTCTCAAACTAAGGTTCCAGTTTGAATACAGGTTGTTAATTAAAAGGAGACACAGCACTAGCTAAATTATATCAGCTGAATGACAAGGCAGGAAATGAGGGGGGTGAGGAAACAGTTTCAACACAGATGTAAGGAATGTGCAAATTATAAAAACATATATATATACTGTTTTCTATATATTTGCAGAGCAGTAAGACACAGATATCAAGCAGACAAGTTAGCTCTATAATACAGAATAACACAGAAAATATACTCACCTCTATAAACTTGAAGATAGTTCTGTAAGGCTGTCTCTCAAACTAAGGTTCTAGTTTGAATACAGGTTGTTAATTAAAAGGAGACACAGCACTAGCTAAATTATATCAGCTGAAAGACAAGGCAGGACATGAGGGGGGTGGGGAATCAGAAGATGTTATAACTGAGTATCCCCTGTAAAGAATTCCTGAGGAAACTGAGTCTGATGATTCTGATTATGACAGAGATAGGGCTTATTCTCCTTTAAGTTTAACTTTCTGATTCTGAAGAACATACAATTTCTTTTCCTCATGTGGTGGAATTTTCTCTTAATCAGACCATACCAAGGATGAATGAGGTATTTTTATGGGAACAAATAGAGGTTCTGCCTGAACTGAGGAGGTAATTATGTTATGTTGCAAATGAATGTTCCTCATTCCTCAACCATCCCTCCTATACTGCCTGCCTTGGCGGCTTTGTTAAACACTGCCTGAAATCATCCTGATATCCACCTGTCAGTCCTTAAAAAGCAGATAAAATGTATAATGTACTTTAGACTAATACATTTATTTTCTCTCACCTTAGATTTAACCCATCTGCAATATCCACTGCTTCTACTGCTGGGAATAGACTGGTTTTGAACACCAACCCATTACCAGGTGACAATGAAGGCAAGGTGCCAGACCGTCTGTGTAGTTAAATGCTTTCTTTTTCCACTTTGACTTTCAGAACTCTCAGTTGCCAGGCATACATTTGTAAGTTTATGCTTTGTTATGTGGATTGTCTGAGGGAACTTGCTACTTCTCCTCTTACAGTAGAAAGTTCTTGTTTGAACTGAAGTGTTTCTACCTTGTCCCAGGTATCTAAACATGCATTGAAGAATGTGCATGGTCATGCAGATAACTGTGTCCAGGGCTGCTGCTACTACTTCAAAAATCTGCCGATCAGGTAAAGCCCGAGGTCTTAGATTCTGCTTTAGATAAGGAGATATTATTTGGCTCATCTGGTATCCAGGTTCTCAAACAATATGATTTAAGAGGAAAATCTTATAGGTTCATAGGTAAGTACTAGGCTATCTGCCCAAGGGCATTTATAAGCCTAGCCAGAATGTGTTGGCTTTCACCACCCCCTTAGATTAGTTCCCTGTGCCTCTGTCCAGCAGAGCCATTAGTTCCCTGTGCTACTGTCCAGCAGAGCCACTGCAGTGATCCCCGGGGTAAATTTTTTGGTTCCCATCCACTTGTTAAGGTTTCTCTTGAAGAGTGTTAGTGAGGGGCTCTGCCTGATGTATACTGGAATCCTGTTCCAAAGCATGGGGAGTCTCTGGGATAGGAATCTATCCCTCCAGCATGTCCTATTTATCGTTGTGGTGAGGTTTATATCTCTAGAATGTGTGGCTCTCCGGGATTTGTTTTTTTTTTTTTTTTTTTAGGTGGAGCATGTCCGTCAATTCTGGGTTGGACATGGCCTTGTATGTCAGGCAGAGATCACCTCTGAGTAAGCAATATGCAACTGAGTACAGCTGGAGTTTCTTGACTCGGGCTGCATAGGGCATCTGTTTGAGGCCAGTAATCCTCTTGGTGAGGTACTTTTCTGGCCTTTCCAGCTGTTCCAGGTGTCTTGTAAGGTACATCCCAAATGGGGCGTTGTATTCTATGATGGGTCTAATGAGTGATGAGTAGAGAGGCACAATAACCTCTTTTGTTCTAGATGCGAACCCTTTTGTGATTAGGTGGGCCACATAGAAGGATTTTCTAACCACCTTGCCAATATGATTATCAAAGGAGAGATTACTATCTACTTGAGCCCCAGATCCCTTATTACATTTTCTGTATTTAGGGGACTACCACCTATGTGGTAGTTCGCGGGTACTTTGTTTTTTCCAAAGGGGATGACTATGCACTTTTTGGCATTTAGCTTGAGGCCATGATTTTGACACCAGGTATCCGTCTCAGTGAGACCCATCTTGAGGGTGTCTGTATCAGCCAGAGAATCAATTATGGCCCCTAGATTGCAGTCGTCTGCGAACTTGGTCAGCCATAGTCCTCCTATGCTTGCCTGTACCTCTGAGAAGTATATACCGAACAGGAAGGGTCCTAGGACTGAGCCCTGGGGGACGCCACTTTTAACCAGTTTAGAGTCGGACGTAGAGCCTGCAACTCTCACCATGTGGGTTGTATCCATGAGCCAGTTGGCAACCCATCTCTTGAAGTAGGGGTTTATGTTCAAGCTGGTGAGCTTGTCTATAATACTAGAATGGGGAATGGTGTCGAAAGCCTTTGCGAGGTCTAGGTAGGCTGTGTGGACCTCCTTTCCCTCGTCTAATGCCTTGGTAACCGTCTCAAAGAAGTCCACCAGGTTTATAAGGCATTGATCTGCCCTTAACAAAGCCAAACTGGGTAGGGTCCAAGGTTTGGAGGTTCCCAATGTCTCTGTTAATGAGTTCTTATAGGCCACCATCTACACAAAAAAGACAAATAAGCAAATCCAGTTATTTTCTGGAAAACAAGGTGCTAAAAAGAGATGGCCAGAGGGAAATAACAGCAAAAACAGGGGTCCTTTCAGAAAAAGTTATAGACCAACACTACAGAAAGACTATGCAAATAATCTCTACTTCTCCCACCCTCTAGCCAATACCTTTTGAAATCTGTCTCACAAACCGGTCCTCTACATCCCACCTTGGCAAGATATCGTCTCAAACTCTTGGGTGTTAGAAGTGGTGCAAAAGGGTTACAGATGGCACTAGATACAAAAACATCCTTTCAGGGATTATTCCTCACAATCCTCCTAACCAAACAGAATTTTTTCATCGGGTTTTTCAGTCTTTACTACCTCAATGAGTCATAAAACCATTGCCTCTTAGAGCTAGTGCCTGTGAGTCAAAGAGGCAAACGCTTCCATTCTATAATGTTTCTGGTACCAAAGACAGAGACCTCTTGGAGATCAATGCAAGATCTTTCACGTCTAAATCTGCATGTGAAAACACCAAAATTCAAGATGTTGACTTTACAGAACTTATTACCCATAATTCCAGCTATTTTTGACTTTACAGAACCTGTTACCCCCTCATTCCACTTATTTTGATTTTACAGAACCTGTTAGCTTTCATTCCACCTATGAGTTATATAGTAACAGTTGACCTCAGATATGAATATTACCCCATCCTCATAACCACAGCTTCAGGAAATATCTAAGGGTCTCTGTTTCTGTGTCACAGTATCAGTTCTGTACATTACCCTTTGGATTATTTACAGCTCCAAGGGTGCTCATGAAATGCCTAGTTACAGTCATAGCTTATTGCAGACTAAATGGCATTCACATTTTTTCTTTATTTAGATAATATACTTATCTTTGAAAAGTATTTATCTTGATGTCAAAAATCATTAGCATGAGTTAAACCTCTTTTGACTATTCCGGGCTTCCAGAAATATATTGCAAAATTCTTCTTGACTTCATCTTACAGGATTGTGTTTCTCATTTGCTTTCTGCATGCTTTTTTTCAAAAGGCCTTTCTGACACAAGAGAGTATATTTTTATCTGGAATCTTTCTTGAACTTCTCCAATCAGTGTCAGACTTCTGCAAGAGAATTTCTGAAGAGCCTAGGGTACATGGCTTCCGTGATTCCCATGATTCCCCTAGCCAGGTTGCACATGAGAAAGATGCAGTAATTTCTTAAAAAAAAAAAAAACACTTGTACCCAGCATTTACACCCTCTGGAACATCAAATTCCACTTTTGAGTTTCCCAAAAATGGAACGGTATCGGCGGTGACACCAAATTCAGCTGAACCCGGGTCTCCCTTATTATCCTCAAACCCCAAACCAATCTCTCACCACAGATGCTTCAGATTTTGCTTGGGAAGCAGTTTCCATGTGGGTAAAGACAGAGAAGAGCACATCAGTGTAAGGATGATGTTGGTTGTGACCCATGCCTTGAAATCTGTTCATCATCTATGGTCACCAGGATCTCTTCAAGTGTTTACAGACAATACCACAGTCATATGGTACATAAGCAAGTCAAGAGGCACAAGGTTGTAATCCCTATATAAGCTGCCTGTGTTGGCTTGGGAGTTATCTCTTCCAAGCATCTTACATTCCATCAGAGCAAAACATAATGGCAGACAAACTGAGCAGGAACAGGTTAGACCATTACAAATGAAAATTGAATGAGGGGTTATTCTATTAAGTAATCCAGTTGTAGAGAACCCCTTAAATACATATGTTCACTTCCTTTCAAAACACATAACTAAATTCCTTTCAAAACACATAACTAAACAAATTCCAAACTCCAGGACTCATTGCAAGCAAGTTTGGAAAACAGATACTTTTTATTCCTTTGGAAGGAAATGTTCTTTTATGCCTTTCCACCCTTTCAGCTGATATCCAGGGTACTTCTGAAGATACAGAAGGAATCCCAAAAAATCACAGTGTTTCTCATTTCTTGTGGAATTGATCAAGGGCAACCGTCACAAGCTTCCTCGGATCCCCTACACAACACCAGCATTCCAGAATGTCAACAACCATATGGCCGACACCATATGATCGACATTCAGAATGCCGACATTGTAAAAAGTCCACAACAAAGGAAAATAAAATTTCCTTTAAACTGCTAGCAAGGAGGCTATGCCCCCCTGCACCCTCTGTAGGGGGCTCTGCCCCCCCACCCCCATAAATTTAATATACCAACTCCGAGATCTCACTACAGTGCAGGAATGGTAATCTTTTTATTCCTCACGATAGTGAGATGCCGGTTCCGCATTGTCGGCATTCCGAATGTCGATCATATGGTGTCGGCACTCTGGTTGACGGCATTCTGGAATGTCGGCAAACTGAAGGGGACCTGCTTCCTCACAGACTGGATCTACTCACACAAGAAAAGGGCGTGTTTGATACATCTCGACTGAAAACAACTTAAGTTGACTGCCCGCCTGGACGATAATACCTTAATACCTTTAGGTAACTGACTACTGAGGATGTGAAGCAGGCGTTAATGGAGGCAAGCAAGCCTGTTACTAGAAAATCATATATAAACAATGAAAAAGGTTTTGTAGTTGGTGCTAGCAACATAGCTAGCATCCATTCAGGGCTAGCGTTTCTTTGCTTTTGCAATATTTGTGTGAGTTACACTCCTATAACCTGTCTTACTCCTCTATCATGGCTCATTTGTCAGCCATTTCAACATGTCTACCCATTGTTCTCCCTCTTTCACGGCATTCTCATGTCAAAATCATTTTGAAAAGGTTATTACATAAAAAACCTGACTCCTCCTTGGGATCTTAAGTTTGTGTTAGAGAAGATAGCACTTGCTCCATTTGGACCAACTCATTTGACTGACTTGAGGTACTTAACATGGAAAACAATTTTACTGATTACTCTGACTTCTACAAGAAGAGTATCTGAGTTACAAGCTCTTGTTGTGGGTCAGCCTTATTTCCTTTTCCACAGTTTTAGGGTTTCTTTGAGATATAATCATTATTTTATGCTTAAAGTAGTATCCAAGTTTTCTTTAAGCCAAACCATCCATCTCCCTGTGTTTTTTCCTGAACCCAAAAATGAGGGTGAAAGGATACTTGACACTTTGGATGTCTATAGACAACTCATGGTCTATCTTGACAGACCAAAATCTTTCAGAACTTTTTATCAATTGTTAATTTCTTGTGAAGGTAAAAACAAGAGACAACCTTGTGTCAAAGCAGACTATTTCCAAATGTTTGCCTAATGCTATTATCTTTAGTCATTCCCACTACAACAAAACTATTCCAGGCGGGGTCTAGGCCAAGTGTACCAGGGCCTGGGTATAATCTATGGCTTTTTGGAAAGGGGTGGACTCTGGAAATGTTCTAAAAGTAACAACTTAGTCTACTGAACATATTTTTACAGAGCTTCCTTCTCCAGGTTTAGGTCAGGCATTGTCAGGACCATTCTCTTGGGGCTCCTGGACCCTTCTTATTCCACCTTCTAGTTGTTATAAGCTATGGTAATCTACCCATATAGTGTGGGCTACTGCAGCAGTGATTAATATGATGAACATTGTACAGTTCTGTAAATAAACTTACCATAACAGTAGATCTTCAGATGATCACTGCTGCAGCAGCCAGTCCCTCGCTTCTTCCTCTTTTTTTTCATGCTTTTTTTGCCAGGGTGTGGACATTTTTATTTATTATGTATTTATTTATTTTTTGGTTCCTAGCAATGCCCTATCACCGTATGGCCTCTCTCTCTTTTAGTCAGCTTAGTTCAAGCTGTCTAACAGTTTGGACATCTGGAAAGTGCCCTGAATCTTTGGAAGATGGCTGGTTGTTATATCCTTAGTAGGATATAACCCATACAGCTAAGTCTATGACAGCAGTAATCATTCAAACATCTACTGTTATGGTAAGTTTACTTATACAACTGTAGTTTCTAAAGTATGAACTTAATAATTAATTATAGGTAGAATACTGCCTTTTAGAATTAATATATTTGCTATTTGTTGTATTTACAGGTCTCATGGACTCATGTTTATATTCACTGTACTGATGATCTTGTTTTTGTTTATCATTAATGATGTTGCAAAGATTGAAATGCAGTATATTACTTTACTAATCGGACCCATAAGAGCTTATACTGTTTTACTTTTTATAGCTTACGATTTTTAGAACTAGAATGTTTTATTGAGGTTTATTATATCATCACCTAGCCAACGTGTCCAAGCTAAACATCACTGCTTTTACTGGTAGTGTCATAATTAAAAGCTTTGTAATTTTTAATTATTTGCTGTATTCGGGGGGGGGGGCTTAATTGTGTCTACATTTTCTGCTGCTAACAGCATTTTTTATTTACAGATGTATGGTGGGGGGTGCCGTGCACTGTTAATGTCTTGCTGAAGTCATCACTGAGAGTCCTGTATCTTAAGGAGTGAGACTGATAGCAGATAACTGATGAGTGTCAGCACAGCCCATTTACTTTGTTGAGTTCTTGCCTAATTTTTGAGAGTTAAGTAATGAGTCGCCTTTTCTGGTATTGTTTATGTAGCTCTCCTCCCAAGATGTGTCACAGGTTTTAGGCATAACTAGTCATACTGAGTCTGAAAGGGCTTTTGAAAGAGGGCTTTTTACAAAAAAAACATTGCTTTGTGTGCTGTGCTCCTTCCTGATTACTGACATTTAGGTAACAGTGCTAGACGCCTAACTGCTGTCATTACTTGCAGGTTTCTGGCAGCCAATAGCTGTGGGAAGGAGTTGGAACATTTTTTTAATTTATCTTTTGTTGACTGGTTTAGTCCTGCTAGGTTAGTTGCCTCTTCTCATGGTAGACTTGAGTTGATATTTATACTACTAGGGGAAATTTGACCAAAGAATTGAAGAACTTCCCCGTGACAGGAATCCATGCATCTTTTGTTCCTAGTGCATTAGCATCTGGGAGGAGAAGCTTGAATGGCAACATGGCGGAGAGCAAAGTACAGGTGGAGAAAGACGAATGGATAATAGATGATTCAGAAGATATTTTTCAAAGAAAATTGTTTGACATACTGTGAGTGGTGAGAAAAAGCAAAGGAGGAGGAGATTCAGTTTACTGCCCCTGCAGTCGGGAGGGTTGCAGGATGGAATACTACGGCTAATGATGGAGCAATAAGCATCAAAAGGCAGCCTGAAAAGGTTGTGGAGCAACATATGGATAAAATTCAGAAAGGTAATGAAAAAGAAGAGGACATTGTAAAAGAAATATAGTCAGAACAGAAAATGATATGGAGAAAATAAAGACATATGTGAGTATAATGGAAGAAAGTGGCAGTACAGAAGAAAGTAAAAAAAAAGTAAAAAAGAAAATACACAGTAAGAGTACAAACAAAAACTGACAAAGCACTGAATAGATATGATTTATGGGACAATGTAATCAAAGCATTGGGCATAAAAGTCGCAGCAATAAAAGCTTTCATTGTTTTGGGAAAAGAGACTTTTGGGGACATTATTTTTGAAACTGGGGAAGTGATGACAAAGTTTTTGGAATGTTACAATAGAAAAGAACATGCTTTTCCATTGATTGTTTATGTGATAACATCACAAACTGAGATTTTGGAAAGAAAAGTAAAATTATAATTTCAAACTGATATAGAAAAACTTGTAAAGACAAAATGTGAGAATGTTAATGGCTTAAAAAAATAAAAGATGAAAGAGGACTGTGGACTGGAGGGGAGGCATTGTGAACAAAAGAGGTTATAGCCTCCCTGTACTCCTCACTCATCAGGCCAGTAATAGAGTACAGTGTTACCTTTGATATATACCTTACCAGGTAACTGCAGCTACTGGAAAGACCTCAAAGGTGTCTTGCAAAGAAAATTTAGGGTCTTCAGCATATGTCATATGCTGACAGACTGAAATCATTGTCTCTATACTCCGTGCCTTACAGACTACTCAGAGGTGACCTCTGCATTGCATATAATGCAGTTTCAGATCTCCAATGGAAATGCTGCATATTTGTAAATCAAATGGTATAAGATGCACTCACGCTAAGGAACTCAGCCTAGTATGTGAGGCTGGACAGACAGATATGTCTCACAGAGGTTACCTCTCCTCTAGAACAAACTTCCAATTCAGGTGAAGCAGAGCCCCTTGCTGATCATATTTAAGCATAATTTGGATGATTGGATGGGAAACCGCAAATTCACCTGAGGAGTTTTACTGTGACCCTCTTGGACAGGGGCAGTAGTTGTTGACTTAGTTCTGCATAATATCCTGATATTTTTGGGAACAGGGGTTGTACTTGATTAGGCTTGTAAGGGCCCTAGATCCAATAGCCTAGTAACCTCCCATGATCATATGAAAAAGAAACATTAAAACATATACTAAGTGTTAACAATGTTGAAGGTAATAGAAGTGTTTTGAGACATTGAGGACAACTGAAAACATGCTTTTTTGGGGGGGGTTCTGAAGCATATTCAATTGAATAGTGTGAAAACAAACAAATACAGTGTGGAGAAAGAGGTCATATTGTAAAAAATGTTTTGCAATATGTTTCAAATGTAGGAAACAGTGTCACTTTTGGATGGATTGTAAAGAAAATACGAATGAAGAAAATGCAAAAAAGGTATGCCAGAAAATACTGTCTAAATAGAAGGAAATGTTATTGAAAAAGTGACAGAATTTGAAAATGAAGTAGTGAGTGACAGTGAGGAAGACGAAGAAGAGCAAAATCTAGAGAAAAAAAATAGACAACAAGAAGTGTTTATTTTTCAGGAAGATGAGACCTGCTCTATTTTACCTTATTTAATGTTAAAAAGTTTGACTAGATAATCTCAAGTCCCAAAGAGAACTGGTCAGTATAAAATATAATTCCATAATGGGTTTTATTGCTTAGTGTTTTATAATAATAATAACATTTTATCACAATTTTTTTAGTATTTAGCACTTTATTTGTAGTAATGCATTTAAATGTTTGAAGGTATACATATTTTTGTTTAACATGAGCTACAATCAAATGTTTTAGAGTGTATTTGGCTTTGCACTAGGGCACTGTAAGACTACCTTTGCTTTTTAATAATATTTAGCACTTTATTTGAAGTAATGTAATTAAATGGTTGAAAAGTTAATTTTAAATGGTGAATGACTTGTCAATTATTATATTTAACATGTAAATGTTTTTTGTCACATGTTTGTTCATAGAGTTCTTAAGCACAGGCTTAAGAAAAATTAGTTATCTGAAGAAGTCGAGTAAATGTACTCGACGAAAAATGCTTCATTAAACTTTTATTTATTTTTTCAACTCTTCCAGTCCTTTTGCGCTTTGGTTGCTTTGTTTTTGCATTAGAGTTGTTTTTACTTTACGCTTTGACACACAGGTGCTAAAAAGGTGTTTGGGGCTAGCAATGATGGTTACAAATGATTGAATTATAATACTAAATCATGTTATTGTGAAAGGTGGAAGAGTGGCTGTGCTGTATATATGAAAAAAGGAAAACTAATAAGAATTATAATGATGGGTGGATATGCAGGTAAAAAACAAAGGGAAAAGTTATTTCACACATTAAAAATATATGCTATTGTTAATATGGACATTGTGATGTTAGGAGATGTTAATTGTACTGTAAGAAGAAGGTAAACTTGTAAGAGCTATAATGAAGTGGAGATAAGTGATAATCATAGGACAAATGAGCATAGGGAAAGGAAAAAGATTCTACATGCATATGAAATAATGCAAAGACTGAAATAGTTTTTTATTATGTATTCAAACACTATGAAAGAAAAAGAAGGGGGAAAATTAAAGCAACATTTTCAGATCATGAAAGATTTATGGACAATAGTTGGGAGGAATGAAAATTTAATTAGAATAAAAAAGGGACTTACAAGTTGAATGGAGTATATACAAAAAATTATTTGAAGAGGAAACAAAAATTATATGGGAAGAACAAAAGATTATACAGTGTTATATGATAATTGTACTAATAGATGGTTAGAAATATAAAATGAAAACTAGAGGCATATGCAGAAATACAGAAAAAACACTTAGAAAGAAGCAAAGAAGAATACAGAAAAGTAATGAGAGCAAAGTTTTAAAATGTAGGAGAAAATAATGAAGTGTATATAGAGATTCAGAGGGAATTATACAAAGAGAAAAATGATTTATAATGTATTAAGAAGACAGGAATCACTGATGAAGAAACAATGCCCTTTTTAAGCAAAATATAGAAACCAAAAAATAAGCATGTGCATTACATAAACACTAATAACCCAGCAGAAAACTGCAGTAACACTATTGGAGTCAGGCAAACAGTCACAGAAAAGAAGCAATTCTCCATGAAACATACAAACATTTTATTAATTAAATTAAATAGATTAAGTGCTTTTGTCCGCAAACATTACAGGACTTCCTCAGGATATATCTACAAAACTGTATCCAAATAGAGATTTTAGGAATCAGATTAAGAAGTCATATTAAGATACAAGAACAATGGAGAAGAATATTAGATAAAATAAAGAATGTAAGTAATTTTTGGGAAGGTTTTATGTTATGTTTTAAAAAGAAGGTGTATGTAATAAATTTAGCTATATTATTAAAATTGACCTAGTCATGTTTTGTAGGTGGTGCTGTGGTAGTGTTGTTGCCTCACAGTAAGATGTTGTCCTGTTCGATTCTCAGCTAAAGCGTCTTCTGTGTGGAGACATGCGTGAATGGACGTACCTTCGTTGAAGGTTGTGCGTCAGGGCTGGCAACTCGGTACGTAAAAATCTATCATTAGCGGACTGGACTTCCGCTGTGGTGACCCGTAACCGGGAAAAGCCGAAAGATACAACAACATTTCTAACAGAAATGGATAATGATTTGATACAAATAATATTTTATTTGTTACTGAGATCAGTGTTGAACCAGATACAAAGAGGAATTATTTATAATAAAAAGGACAAAGGAGGGCTTAGCTTTACTTAAGAAACCCAGTACTATATTTTACATCCTCATCTTTACAGTGGGTATTAAGTTTAATAAAAATAAAGAGTGAGAGGTGTATAAATAAAATACATGGAGGCTTTTTAGAAGGAATAGATCACAAGAAAAAAGATAAGATATATGGAAAACAGGGGAATTAAAGAATGGGGAAATTAATTAAGGAATGGAAAATTAATATAAGTAATACTGGACGAAACAGGAGGATATAGTATGAGAAAGTTATGTTGGAATTCTATTATATTGATCCATTGGAAGTACTGATTGAAAAAAAAATGATACAAGAGAGAAAAGAATGTTATAAAAGGATTGGATAATTGAAAATATTTTATGTGGCGATTGATGTTAAAAAAGTTAACTGTAAAATGAGAAATGACATTTAAGATTGTATGACAAAAACAAATTAAGTGTGATAAAACAAACTATGGAATGTGTTTTTTGAGTGGGAAAGAGTGAAAAAAGTTTGGGAAATGATAAGAAAATAAAAAAGATTTTGAGGGGTTAGAAAAAATAAACACAGAAAATGCACTTTATGGGTATCTTGGAAATTATTGCAGATAGTAAAGATAAAATGTGTAAGGCAATAATTTATCAAATATGGAAAACAAGAACAAAAGAGATGTTCTTTAATAAAAATGGGATATAAAAGGAATTATGGGGAAAATAAGAATGTAGTTGTGGAATAAAGAGTGGGGGATAAAAATAAAATTACTAAAGAAAGAAGTTACATAAAATAATGATAGAAAGTAGATTTTTGTTAAGATTATATGATCATATGGAAAGAAAATAAGGCATTGTTTTTATTGTTTTAATAAAGCAGCCCTACTCTTTTCGATAAGCGTGATCTTTTACATTAAACTGAGCTATCACCACATCAAGCAAGATGAAACTTTGGTTCAGTATCTCATCTTAAGGATGATACACTCAGTAGTATAGCACCACCAAAATGCTGCACTGCAGTTTCAGCAATCCAGCCACCTGGAGTAGGAATAGAACCCACAGCCTTCTGTCCTGCTACCATCAAAGGCAAATGTGCTCCCCTGTTGCTTCACTGACATTAGCTTTGGTTGCTTTGTTTTTGCATTAGAGTTGTTTTTATGTTACGCTTTGACACACAGGTGCTAAAAAGGTGTTTGGGGCTAGCAATGATGGTTACAAATGATTGAATTATAATACTAAATCATGTTATTGTGAAAGGTGGAAGAGTGGCTGTGCTGTATATATGAAAAAAGGAAAACTAATAAGAATTATAATGATGGGTGGATATACAGGTAAAAAACAAAGGGAAAAGTTATTTCACACATTAAAAATATATGCTATTGTTAATATGGACATTGTGATGTTAGGAGATGTTAATTGTACTGTAAGAAGAAGGTAAACTTGTAAGAGCTATAATGAAGTGGAGATAAGTGATAATCATAGGACAAATGAGCATAGGGAAAGGAAAAAGATTCTACATGCATATGAAATAATGCAAAGACTGAAATAGTTTTTTATTATGTATTCAAACACTATGAAAGAAAAAGAAGGGGGAAAATTAAAGCAACATTTTCAGATCATGAAAGATTTATGGACAATAGTTGGGAGGAATGAAAATTTAATTAGAATAAAAAAGGGACTTACAAGTTGAATGGAGTATATACAAAAAATTATTTGAAGAGGAAACAAAGATTATATGGGAAGAACAAAAGATTATACAGTGTTATATGATAATTGTACTAATAGATGGTTAGAAATATAAAATGAAAACTAGAGGCATATGCAGAAATACAGAAAAAACACTTAGAAAGAAGCAAAGAAGAATACAGAAAAGTAATGAGAGCAAAGTTTTAAAATGTAGGAGAAAATAATGAAGTGTATATAGAGATTCAGAGGGAATTATACAAAGAGAAAAAAGATTTATAATGTATTAAGAAGACAGGAATCACTGATGAAGAAACAATGCCCTTTTTAAGCAAAATATAGAAACCAAAAAATAAGCATGTGCATTACATAAACACTAATAACCCAGCAGAAAACTGCAGTAACACTATTGGAGTCAGGCAAACAGTCACAGAAAAGAAGCAATTCTCCATGAAACATACAAACATTTTATTAATTAAATTAAATAGATTAAGTGCTTTTGTCCGCAAACATTACAGGACTTCCTCAGGATATATCTACAAAACTGTATCCAAATAGAGATTTTAGGAATCAGATTAAGAAGTCATATTAAGATACAAGAACAATGGAGAAGAATATTAGATAAAATAAAGAATGTAAGTAATTTTTGGGAAGGTTTTATGTTATGTTTTAAAAAGAAGGTGTATGTAATAAATTTAGCTATATTATTAAAATTGACCTAGTCATGTTTTGTAGGTGGTGCTGTGGTAGTGTTGTTGCCTCACAGTAAGACGTTGTCCTGTTCGATTCTCAGCTAAAGCGTCTTCTGTGTGGAGACATGCGTGAATGGATGTACCTTCGTTGAAGGTTGTGCGTCAGGGCTGGCAACTCGGTACGTAAAAATCTATCATTAGCGGACTGGACTTCCACTGTGGCGACCCCTAACCGGGAAAAGCCGAAAGATACAACAACATTTCTAACAGAAATGGATACTGATTTGATACAAATAATATTTTATTTGTTACTGAGATCAGTGTTGAACCAGATACAAAGAGGAATTATTTATAATAAAAAGGACAAAGGAGGGCTTAGCTTTACTTAAGAAATCCAGTACTATATTTTACATCCTCATCTTTACAGTGGGTATTAAGTTTAATAAAAATAAAGAGTGAGAGGTGTATAAATAAAATACATGGAGGCTTTTTAGAAGGAATAGATCACAAGAAAAAAGATAAGATATATGGAAAACAGGGGAATTAAAGAATGGGAAATTAATTAAGGAATGGAAAATTAATATAAGTAATACTGGACGAAACAGGAGGATATAGTATGAGAAAGTTATGTTGGAATTCTATTATATTGATCCATTGGAAGTACTGATTGAAAAAAAAAAATGATACAAGAGAGAAAAGAATGTTATAAAAGGATTGGATAATTGAAAATATTTTATGTGGCGATTGATGTTAAAAAAGTTAACTGTAAAATGAGAAATGACATTTAAGATTGTATGACAAAAACAAATTAAGTGTGATAAAACAAAGTATGGAATGTGTTTTTTGAGTGGGAAAGAGTGAAAAAAGTTTGGGAAATGATAAGAAAATAAAAAAGATTTTGAGGGGTTAGAAAAAATAAACACAGAAAATGCACATTATGGGTATCTTGGAAATTATTGCAGATAGTAAAGATAAAATGTATAAGGCAATAATTTATCAAATATGGAAAACAAGAACAAAAGAGATGTTCTTTAATAAAAATGGGATATAAAAGGAATTATGGGGAAAATAAGAATGTAGTTGTGGAATAAAGAGTGGGGGATAAAAATAAAATTAGTAAAGAAAGAAGTTACATAAAATAATGATAGAAAGTATATTTTTGTTAAGATTATATGATCATATGGAAAGAAAATAAGGCATTGTTTTTATTGTTTTAATAAAGCAGCCCTACTCTTTTCGATAAGCGTGATCTTTTACATTAACCTGAGCTATCACCACATCAAGCAAGATGAAACTTTGGTTCAGTATCTCATCTTAAGGATGATACACTCAGTAGTATAGCACCACCAAAATACTGCACTGCAGTTTCAGCAATCCAGCCACCTGGAGTAGGAATAGAACCCACAGCCTTCTGTCCTGCTACCGTCAAAGGCAAATGTGCTCCCCTGTTGCTTTACTGACATTAGTGTATTCATCTTAATTCTTTGGCAAGCAGCTGAATAGATGTAAATCTGGGGAAACTGGTGAAAATAAAGGGACAGAAGACAGCCTTTTGGATACTCTACTGACTTTCACTTCAGTAGAGTGTCAATCTTCAAGCTAAATAAGTGGATACAGGAAATATACCACTAGCCAAGCCATAACTGACAGGTTCTGCCTAAAATTCATTATAACACATGCCACCTTTATAGAAATTCCTCTGTAACTGATCACTAATTCCAGTTTTTCTCTCTTTAGGCAGTTTTTCTGAACTGTGGAAAATATCTACCATCATTATTTTACCAAAAAAGGACTATATAACAAAGTGGAATCTTTCAAACCAGTTTCACTTCCACCTACATTCTCCAGAAATTTAGGAAAAAGATATTGCCATGCAAATTAAAAATCATATTCACTCATGTGGCCTTCTGAGTGATACCAGTATGGACTCAAAAGGACTATACTACCTTCTCTGTAGTACTTTCACTGGTTGACTTCACAATGAAAACAGTGGACTATGGAAAGTTTACTGTACTATGTACACTTCATGATAATACATTTTATTGCATTTTTATTATGCATTTTACTTTGAGGAAATTCTCTTTGTTGGGACAAGGAATTTTTTGTGTGCTGCTTCAGTAAACTTTGTATGGGGAAATTAAAAACTGCTGGGGGGGTTGTGCTCTGTGCATACTAGTGACAATGTATCTTCTGACTGACTCTTACCAGCATAGCTTACCGGCTATAAGGCTACTTCCTTGGCTATAGCATGGATGCTTTTCCCAGTCCTGCTACTCCTTCTCTCAACATAGCTAAAAAGAAAAAGCAGATAAAACACAAATCTTTACTTTTAATGTGGCTCCTTTAATGCTTTAGCCAGTGGTGGGTGACTGTGCAGTGGCCATTGCTGGTTCCTTAGACCACTGCCCTGTTTCCTCAAATCTGTCTGGCATAGCCTTGCCAGCTGCTATGGACCAGGGGTGATTCACGTCCTCTGTGGCTATTGCAATGTCCGACATGAACATGGGAGAACCATTCATTTTATGCACAGGAGACACCTTGGGAGAGTCTTCTAGAGGTGGAAAGAGACCTCTGGCTCAGGATGATATGCTACCCCTACCTAATCTTCCTTAAAGGATGTCCCTAGTAAAAACAAACAGAACGTTAATCATATGGAAAATAAGGAGATGGTTTATGTACTAAGAATGTTTTTCTTACGTTAGCAAGGAGTTTATTGCATTCAGTCAATTCTGGGTGACAAATACTTCCTTCAGATTATTATGCCCCTACTTCGAAGGAAGTGGATGCTTTTCCTGATGATTCCGATGTTGACAAAGACAGGGTTATATCACCTAAGGGTTCTACAGCCTAAGGCTCTGATTTTTTAAATGATAAACCTGAAAATGTACAATGGAGGATTTCTGTTTTGCTGAGACCATTTCTAGATGAAAGGATGTGTTTTCTAGGAAACAAGTAGATGTTCCCCCTGAGATGGGCAGATGCTATTATTTACTTGAACAAGAAGCCCATAATAGTGTATTTATTCCTCCCATTTGCCCAGCATTGGAGGGTGCTTTTAAAGCTGCCTGTAATGATCCTGATTCCCAGTCATCTGTTCCAGAGAAGGCCGACAACTTGTATAGAGTTTCTATATCTAATAAATATTTCTATACTCATCTTAGAACAGATCCTGCTGCTTTCACACCTATGGTTCCTGCAGCTAGCAGACTCTTATCCACCCCCAACCAGGTGCCTAGGCATAAAAAGACAAGTGGCTGGACAGACAGGGTAAGAGACTTTTTTCTTTCTCCACTCTAGCCTTTAGAATCCTTGATTACCAGGGGTGTGTATATATATATATATATATATATATATATATATATATATATATATATATATATATATGTGTGTGTGTGTATATATATATATATATATATATATATATATATACACACACACACACACACACACACACACACACACACACACACACACACACATGTAGATGTTTACAGTAAGGTGTGCCAATGTGAATCAGATTATTTGTAACCTGTGTCAAGTGTACAGGCATGTCATAAAAAGCATGTATGATTGTGTTGATGCTCTTTCTAGGGCTTCTGCTACAGCTGCAGTCTTGAGAAGATTTGTCTGGCTACATAATCAAAAGTTTTCAGGTGAGATAAAGTCAGAAATGTTGGGTTCCCCTTGATACAGAGGATTTATTTGGGCTTTATGCTGCACAGATCCTCGAGCAGTGGGATGAGAGGGGTAAATTAATTCAGGGAGTATTTAGGATTTTTCAGGTCCCGGGTATTTCCTTCCAAACCCTCTATTTCCTTTAAAAGATAAAAAACACAAGGGGGTGCCTATTAACAGGCAAGCTCTCAAGAAGAAATGACAGGAGAGGACTAATACCAACCCCCCAAAAACAAGGAGTTTTCCCAAAAAAAGGGTCAATCACCAGCAACTGAATGTTTATGCCAGGAACTTGGTCACCTTGCCTCCCCTTTCTGCTCCAGCATCTTCCCCTTTTACAAAATTGGGCTCTCACTGCCCCCCCCCCCATTTGGCATAATATACTTTTAGAAAAATGGGTTTTAAAGGTAATCTAGGAGGGTTACAGTTGGCGATGGATAGAACCCCTCCTTTCAGGGGGATCTCCCCTCACTCTACTAAACAAACAACTGATGTAATGGGATCCTATCTCGCCTACATTCATAACTGATGGGTTCAGAGCCGATCCCTCGGCTCCAACTCGGCCACTATATAGTAGAACGAAGTCTCTAATTGGCTGGGCTACCCCTTATCCCAGAATGCACCACGCCTGCTTCCCCAGATCTCGTTTGCTGCTTTTCAAGCTAGACGTGGTCTTGACTTGGCTGGAGCTAAGTAGTTTTTTGGTTACTTTTTGGTCTTTTGACCTAGGGGTTTCTTCATAAATTTAACAAACAGCTGTTTTAACAGCTTTACGTGTGTGTGTAAACTTTTTTGGTGTGATTGGTAATTCTTTTCTATTACCGGGCAAGGCCCGTTTAAGTTAGAGGGCCCTTGCCCTTATTTCTGTGTGGGTGTGCTAAATTTGTCTTACTGTACGTTCTGTTTTATCGGGCTAAGCCCGTTTAAGTTAGAGGGCTTCTGCCCGTTTTGGGTGCTGTATCTCGGGCCAGTCCCGTTTGAGTTAAAGGGCTCGTGCCCTACTGAAGGTTGTTTTTTTCATTGTGGTAAAACTGTGGTGTGACAGGATGTCGAAAGAGACTCAGAAGTCTGGTTTTAAAAAGTGCACCAAGTGTAACTACAAAATGTCTATTACCGATAGCCATGCTGTTTGTGTATATTGTTTAGGGCCGAAACATTTACAGGAAACATGTAGCGTTTGTCATGCTTTTTCCTCTAGGGTCCTTCAAGAACGTAAAAATAAGTTGATACTTAAGGGCCTTATTAAGCCCTCCTTTGAGGAAGCTTTGGCTTCTCCTTCCTCTCCAGCTTCTAAAAAGAAAAGGTCATCGGCTCTGACCAGTCCATCGGAACCGACTTCCAAGAAGCATAGGTTGACCTCTTCTTCCTCGGCTCCAATGGCTTCGGAGCCTCGGGTGGAAGGGTCTGCCTCGATACCTCTTTCCTCGGCTCCATTGGTGTCGGAACTGCAGGTTGAGGGATCGAGAGGCGAATCATCTGCTTCGGCTCTGTTGGTCTCGGAGCCGTTGGAGGTGTGCAGCTCAGACTCTCCCCCCTCGTCCCCAAAGTCCCCTTCGGCGCCGATACTTATACATACGGTTCCGGATCCGGTGCCGATAGTGTTGGAGCCATTTCGGAGCCGGTCCCCTGGTCTTTCGGAGCCGAGAGAGAAGTCGTCTCAGCCCCCATCTATTTCCTCTAAATCCTCCAGGTTGTCTGACTCAGATTTGGACAGAGTTATCCAGAGGCTTTTCCAGTCCCCCGTTTTTGTAAAAATGGTCTCGGTTCCAGCCCACTTGGCTCCGGAGCCGATCCCCACTTTGACACATCCAATTCCTCCTCCAACCTCCTCGGAGCCATTGGAGTCGGTGATGGTAGAGCAGAGCAGAGTCGTCCAGTCGGAACCGAGACTCCCTCGGAGCCTCTCGGTTCCAACCATCATTCCTACCCTGTCCTCGGCATCAGGGTTCGGTACCGGGACTTCCTCGGTCGGGGCCGAGGGGAACACTTTGGAACTGGTAGCTTCGGTGCCTAGTCTTCCCCTCGGAGCGTCAGCCACAGGGATTCCCGGTACCGTCGTGGTCTCTCAGCCGGTATCCTCCGTAGAGTCTGGAGGTCCTGCTTTTGAGGCCATGAGGAGTGCGCTGGCCATGTCCTTGCCGGCTCAGCAAGTCTCTACCTCACCGTCCCTAGACTTGGGAACTGGTGCTTCTGGTGTGCTTCATTCCCACGACAGTGGGGCCTCAGGGCCTGAGGATACCCCCTTGGGGGGTTCCCTTCTCCAGGGAGGTCCTTCTGAATCCGCTTCGGATGAACCTCCAAGGAAGAAATTGTGCAAGAGGAAGCACATTGACTCCCAGGATGAGTCTATCACTTCAGATACTGACCTCGATGATGCGGAGGGGTCCCCAAAATCGTCCTCGGATGACGTCTCATTCTCAGATATCCTCCAGATCCTGAGACAGAGAGGCGATTGGCAGTCCAAAACCCCTTCCGCAGAGGAGCCAGTCTTCCTCAAGGCTTTTGGGGCCCAGCCCTCAGCCTCCTGGGTGTCTCCACCCTTCGATGAATTGCTAGATTTAGTTTCTTGAAGGGTGTGGGAACACCCTGATTCTGTGGAACCGGTGCCTGCCAGGCCTAACAAGTTCCTCTCAGCCCCTCCTCAAAAGGAATTTTTGACCAAAGGAGTTGCAGTAGATGCGATGGTGGTGGCATCTGCCACTCAGCAGGACGTGGCAGAGGCTTCAACGTCTATTCACCCTCCTAATAAGGATTCCAGGAGCATGGATAGGTACGGGAAGCGCACCCTTTCTTCAGTGGCCTTTACCCTGCGGTCGCTGAATTACCTTTGTCATTTCACCAGGCTCCAAAGGGACCTCCTCAAAGAGTTAGGAGAGTCTCTTACGGGTAACCTTCCTGAGGCGTTAGCCCAAACTGTTGGCGCCCAGATGACTACCCTATCTTTGATAGTCAACTCGTCCATGAGGCTCATCTCATATGCGGCCGAAGGGCCGAGTCGAGCAGCGGGAACAGGCGTGGCTCTTAGAAGACACGCCTGGTTGCACTTGTGTCCCTTTGCGGAGGCTTTTAAGTCTTCCTTCACCGACGCCCCTTTTGATGGGTCGTCCCTGTTTGGACCCAAGGTGAAGGACACACTGACTCAGTGCGAGCAGGAGGGCAAGACCTTGACTGCCATGGGGACCCGTTTTTCCGCTCCTTCTAGACCTTACCCCAAGACCCAGAGAGGAGGGAAAATGTGGTTCAGGAAATCTCAAAGGTCTTTCCCTACTCCACCGAGTGATTCCCCCTCTAGAGGCGGGGGGGGAATTCAGGAAGATGCCTCCCCAGAGGCGGCAGAGGCCCCCGTAACTCTGGAGACCACGATTCCTTTCGTGGTTCATCCTACGCTCCCCGTCCCTGAGACGTGGCCCGACTGCGCATCTCCGGATCCAGTCGGGGGTTTATGAACACCCACAGGCTTGGGAATCTATCACCAAGGATCAGTGGGTGCTCCGAACCATAACCGGAGGCTATCTCATCCCTTTCACCAAGATCCCCCCTCTTCCTATCAGGAAAATCCCGGATGTGCCACCCAGTCAGCGGGATCAAGCAGCGGTCGAGGTTTCAAAGCTGCTAAGAAAAGGAGTCATCCAGCCTGTCCCCGCCGACCAGGTCAGATCAGGAACTTACTCAAGACTATTTTTGGTGCCAAAAAAGACAGGGGACTTAAGGCCCATTTTGGACGTCAGCTCATTGAATCGCTTTGTAAAAAAATCCAAATTCCGAATGGTCACCCTTCAGTCCATTCTCCCGTTACTGGAGAAGGATGTCTGGATGTGCTCCATAGATCTCAAGGACGCTTACTATCACATTCTGATAAGTCAAGAGTCCAGGAGTCATTTACGCTTCCGCCTGGGAACCAGTCATTTCCAGTTCTGAGCACTGCTCTTTGGTCTCACCACAGCCCCCAGGGTGTTCACCAAGTGTCTGGCAGTGGTGACAGCTCACTTGAGAAGTCTAGGATTCCAAGTGTGTCCCTATCTAGACGACTGGCTTCTTACTGCCACCTCCAGGCATCTATTAGTTCGGGCGCTTATGACCACAGTCAGTTTGGGTCATTCACTAGGAATCACGTTCAATTGGGGAAAATCTGTGCTGCAGCCGTCTCAGCGTATTACATTTATAGGCACAGAGTTAGACACAAGAAGAATGCGGGCATTCTTGCCTGTAGAAAGGATTCAGGTCCTGCAGTCTCAGGTTCAAACCCTGTTACCCAGATCACGAGTTCAGGCCAGACTGATTCTGCAGTTATTGGGCACGATGGCCTTGACTATTCTACTAGTCCCCTTAGCTAGGCTGCACATGCGGGTGCTGCAATGGCTACTGTCGGTTCAATGGTCCTTTCAGGAACTTCCTCTGAACCATTTGGTCCAGATTACCGAAATTTCCCGTCGGGACCTACGTTGGTGGCTGCTTCGGTCCAACCTGGACCATGGGGCGACCCTTTGCCCTTCAGCCTCCCGTCACCACGGTGACCACGGATGCCTCCCAGACAGGGTGGGGGGGTCATTATCTGGACAGGTCTGTCCAAGGCACGTGGCAGGCTCACGAAACGCACTTACATATCAATATCCTGGAAATGAGAGCGGTGTTACTGGTGTTGCAAGCACTTCATCATGCTCTTCCACGGAGTACTATTGCGATCGTATCCGACAACATGTTGGTAGTCTGGTACATAAACAAGCAAGGCGGAACCAGGTCCTACCCTCTTTGTCGAGAGGCCATGAGAGTGTGGCATTGGGCGATTTCTACCCAGCGTTTCCTAGTGGCAACGCACATTCCAGGGAAATCCAATGTGATTGCAGACAGGCTGAGCAGAACTCTCCTGTTACCCCACGAGTGGTCCCTCAATGACAGGGTGGCTGCAAACATCTTCGACAAGTGGGGCCTCCCTTGTTGCGACTTGTTCGCCAGTCCTCACAATGCGAAATGTAGGGACTTCTTCACTCTGACTCCCTCTCAGGGGCAGATTCCCAGGGACGCTCTAGCTCACAGTTGGCCCCCCGGTCTACTTTATGCCTTCCCTCTGGTTCCCCTTCTCCCGAAGGTGATACAGAAGGCGATTTATCTAGGGAGCGACATGATTTTGATCACTCCACACTGGCCTCGTCAGGTTTGGTTCCCCTTCCTTTTGAGGTATGCGGTTGAGGGCCCATGGTTTCTGGACCTAGTGCCCGACCTGTTGACTCATCAGTTGGGACAGTCTCACCCATCCCTCAGATCCTTGAGGTTGGCCGCTTGGTTACTCCACTTCCAACCTTAGTCAGAGATAACTCTTTTTCTCCAGACATCATCCACATTTTGTCCTCTTCTCACAAACCTTCCACTATTAAACTGTATTCCAGCAAGTTGAAGAGGTTTGCTCTTTGGGCCCAGCAATGAGGTATAGATCCCCTTACAGCCCCAGTACCTCAGGTTTTAGAATTCCTGGCTTCTTTGTTTTATTTGGGCTCTTCAGTTTCCACAATTAAAGTCCAACTGGCGGCTATCTCTAATTTTCATGTCTCCTTTGAGCCTTCCTTAATGGCAAACAGGCTTTGCAAATCTTTCCTTAAAGGAGCGTGGCTCCTTCGGCCCCCAATAGTCCATCCTGTGCCCCCTTGGGATCTGAATATGGTTCTAGCTTCTTTAACTGCCCGTCCCTTTGAACCAGCAGCTACTTGTGATTTAAAATTTCTATCTTGGAAAACCGCTTTTTGGTGGCAATAACCTCTGCCAAGCGGTCTCAGAGCTTCAGGCTCTCTGTTCTAATCCTCCTTATTTGACTTTTCACAAAGACAGAGTGTCTCTCAAGTTAAATCCCTCTTTCTTGCCCAAGGTAGCATCCCCCTTATGCATTCAACAATCCTTGGAGCTCCCAGTGTTTTTTCCCAAATTCTCCAATAGCGCAGAATATATTTTCCATCAGTTGGATGTTCACAGACAACTGCGTTTTTATTTAAGTAGGACCAATCATTCACGAAAGTCAGATCAGCTGTTCGTGTCCTTTGTGGAAAATAGGTTGGGTCAACCGGTGGCTAAAACCACCATAGCCAAATGGATTAAAGATTGCATCTCCTTCATCTATTCACAGTCCGGCAAAGAGCTACCATTCCCAGTCAAGGCTCATTCTACCAAGGCAATGGCTACTTCTGTAGCATTTCACTCCAAATTATCGATAGATGATATCTGTGCAGCTACTACCTGGACTTCTCCGCACACCTTTATTTCTCATTACAAGATAGATGTGGCTTCTCGAGGTAGAGCTTCCTTTGGTTCCACAGTTCTCAGGAGTGTTTTCCAATGAGCCACCCAGGATTTAGGTGCTAGGGATGCTGTCCCATCAGTTATGAATGTAGGTGAGATAGGATCCCATTACATCTTTTAGTTATGTACTTACCATAACTTCGGATGTATGGGATCCATCTCGCCTACATTTATACGTACCCGCCCTCCTTCCCCCTTCCCATTGGACTTAGAGGAAATGTTGCTACTTACTGAGTTTTTCTCTTGAAGGACTTTAGTTTGTTACAGTTGTTGGTATGTTTCTGTGCCTGGATGTAGGTATATAAAAGTGAACAAACAAGATCTGGGGAAGCAGGCGTGGTGCATTCTGGGATAAGGGGTAGCCCAGCCAATTAGAGACTTTGTTCTACTATATAGTGGCCGAGTCGGAGCCGAGGGATCGGCTCTGAACCCATCAGTTATGAATGTAGGCGAGATGGATCCCATACATCCGAAGTTATGGTAAGTACATAACTAAAAGTTTCCTCAGGTGCCCCAACACATGCTAGAAACAGAAGTCATAGAATATGTTCCTCTACAACAGTAGTGTCCAACCCGCGGCCCGCGGGCCGCATGCGGCCCTCAGAGCTCTTCCATGCGGCCCGCGACCCTTAAATTTAAGTTTAAATTTAATTTCACTTTTTTTCCGTGTGTTTACACGTTCGCGTAGTTTTGCTCTTCTGCGCATGCGCCAACTTTCTTTTACGTTTTCCCATACCAGCGCTGGTATGCGCGAAACACCGTTCAAGGCGGTTTGTATAAAAAGAAAAGCTGCAGGAAGGAGCGTAGAATCAGAAGCGTGGCCGAAGAGAGAGGATATATTTCAGTACACAGACTACTCACTACTAAGGAAAGGTAAGTTACAAGATGAAAGTGTTGAAGTTAGTGTTACGACTACTAGACTGATGAAATGCAAGATGTTGCATATCAATCAAATGAGTGACTTAATGTGCAGTATGGTAGTCTTAGTCTACTTAGCCAACAGGTGTACAGTAAGAATTACCAGTGTGCTTTGTGATTCTCAAAGACTCTGCACGTAGGATAAAGATCGGATTTATTTATTCACCTTATTAACAACTACAGACTGTTGTTTTTCACAGATACATACATGAGGGCAATCAAAATCTACCAAAACAATCATAATCCAAAGAACAAGAACATATTGACGTACTTGATACATAGAAAAGAATCGCACAACCACCATCTCAAAAAGAACAGTACGTTCCACATGCATACAATAAAGATAACCGTATAATTACCCACTGACTATATCAATAAAATACTTCCACACACAAAAAATACTGCTACACGTACTTCATTAGAACGCAGACACTTGTTAACAGCCATATTTGCTACCTACACAATTTATCCACTTATTCTCCGTAGCTCCCTGCCTGTTGATTACGATAGCAATAGGGGAGGAGCTTTATCACCGGCCGACTTCCCAGAGATATATATATTTTTTAATAAAACTCAGTAAGGTAGGTTACGCATGTAAAATGAGTGCGTTGCCGAATGCACCACCCTCTGAGGTAGATGACTTATTAAAACTTATGCTGATCGGGCGTGGTTTTATGCCGGCTGAATACATATACAGCTGGCACTGGGTAAGAGGTAGCCCTGCCACTCATCTCTTTTTACTTACTTTTCCGCTCTCTAGTCTTCTTTTTGTTGTTTAATTTTTTTTCCAGTTCCTAGGGCGGGGGCCCCAAAGGCAAAGTGACAACCTAGTAAACCTCGTGTTTTACAACTGCGGAATAGAACAATCGTTTGTTTACTGTACTGCACTTACCTGTGGTCTACTCTAGACATGCTACCTATAGTTAAGAACTCATGAAATGCATTTCTAATGCACTGCTCTTGACATTAAAGAGTTGAGTCAAATTCAACAAAGATGCTCAACAAGCATTGCGTAGGTAGGAGAACAAGATGACTTTAGAATAGATTCTGAATATGCATTTTAATACATCCCCTGTTATTCTAGCAATTTTCTAAGTTTATAAGAGCAATATTTAAAATGTATCCCTATTTTTTGGGCCTTTCTACCCCATTAGGTCAGTCTTTGTCCAGATTTCTTGGGTTAAGTTAAGAGGTGGAGAGGTATGGTGCAGGTATGAATGTGAAACATTATTCAACAAATGACTTCAGTGCAGGAAATACAATCTCTGTGTTATCATAAACTGCAGAACCTGTACATTTAAAAATGTGGAATTGATCTCGTTAAAGCAAAAACAGTTTGAAAAGTAGATTGAACAATGTTAAGAATGCGTTAGCATTACGGTCGTACAGGTTTCCCTCTTACAAAATGAAATTACACGACACCTTCACTGTCGCACAACTGAAACTATGCCTAGTGTTGTCCAGCACACATTTCACTGGCTGGCGGGATGTGACTGCTGTGCTTGCTCGTCCAAAAAAAAAAATGAAATGAAATGAAAGCTGCTGGACTAGGCTTATTCATGTTTGCCCTTTTCAGGTATCTGATCAAGGAACTGCATGCAGCAAGCATAGCAGTGACAGTATCCACCAGTGCACGGTTACATCTAGTTTACAGGCACTGGACGCCTTGCAGATAGCTTGCTAGTTTTAGACAGCGTTCAAACCTTATTTGTATTATTTTTATCACTTCAGAGCTTAGTTGCTGTTTTATCGCACGCTGACGAGATTGCAGTCAATAAAGTTTCAGTACTGTAGTTTGTAAATGGCGACAAGTAGCTAACTGTTTAAAATACTTTAACTCAGTTTCTGGCTCGTACGCGGGATCTTAAGGACACAAAGGCTGTACAGTGGAGCCCGCTGGTGTCAGTTTTCTGAGAATAAACAGACTGCTGTGGCTTGGGCATTTGGTCAAGTTGCATTGCACCACTTGGTTACGGGAACTCTTTCGATAGCCTGCCCTATTGACTCACGAAGTCGGTCAAGATGCCATATCCCAGAGTGTTCACTGTCTTCCTTGCTACTGCAATTTGCTTGGACTATGTTACTTTTGTGGCTGGGGCAGCCTGCGAGCCCATCAGGTAAAAAGTTGGAACTGCACTGGGATAAGGGGTAGCCCAGCCAATTAGAGACTTTGTTCTACTATATAGTGGCCGAGTCGGAGCCGAGGGATCGGCTCTGAACCCATCAGTTATGAATGTAGGCGAGATGGATCCCATACATCCGAAGTTATGGTAAGTACATAACTAAAAGTTTCCTCAGGTGCCCCAACACATGCTAGAAACAGAAGTCATAGAATATGTTCCTCTACAACAGTAGTGTCCAACCCGCGGCCCGCGGGCCGCATGCGGCCCTCAGAGCTCTTCCATGCGGCCCGCGACCCTTAAATTTAAGTTTAAATTTAATTTCACTTTTTTTCCGTGTGTTTACACGTTCGCGTAGTTTTGCTCTTCTGCGCATGCGCCAACTTTCTTTTTTTACGTTTTTCCCATACCAGCGCTGGTATGCGCATGCGCGAAAACACCGTTCAGGCGGTTTGTATAAAAAAGAAAAGCTGCAGGAAGGAGCGTAGAATCGTAGCGTAGCCGTAGAAGAGAGAGGATATATTTCAGTACACACCGACTACTCACTACTAAGGAAAGGTAAGTTACAAGATGAAAGTGTTGAAGTTAGTGTTACGACTACTAGACTGATGAAATGCAAGATGTTGCATATCAATCAAATGAGTGACTTAATGTGCAGTATGGTAGTCTTAGTCTACTTAGCCAACAGGTGTACAGTAAGAATTACCAGTGTGCTTTGTGATTCTCAAAGACTCTGCACGTAGGATAAAGATCGGATTTATTTATTCACCTTATTAACAACTACAGACTGTTGTTTTTCACAGATACATACATGAGGGCAATCAAAATCTACCAAAACAATCATAATCCAAAGAACAAGAACATATTGACGTACTTGATACATAGAAAAGAATCGCACAACCACCATCTCAAAAAGAACAGTACGTTCCACATGCATACAATAAAGATAACCGTATAATTACCCACTGACTATATCAATAAAATACTTCCACACACAAAAAATACTGCTACACGTACTTCATTAGAACGCAGACACTTGTTAACAGCCATATTTGCTACCTACACAATTTATCCACTTATTCTCCGTAGCTCCCTGCCTGTTGATTACGATAGCAATAGGGGAGGAGCTTTATCACCGGCCGACTTCCCAGAGATATATATATTTTTTTAATAAAAACTCAGTAAGGTAGGTTACGCATGTAAAATGAGCGCGTTGCCGAATGCACCACCCTCTGAGGTAGATGACTTATTAAAACTTATGCTGATCGGGCGTGGTTTTATGCCGGCTGAATACATATACAGCTGGCACTGGGTAAGAGGTAGCCCTGCCACTCATCTCTTTTTACTTACTTTTCCGCTCTCTAGTCTTCTTTTTGTTGTTTAATTTTTTTTCCAGTTCCTAGGGCGGGGCCCCAAAGGCAAAGTGACAACCTAGTAAACCTCGTGTTTTACAACTGCGGAATAGAACAATCGCTTGGTTACTGTACTGCACTTACCTGTGGTCTACTCTAGACATGCTACCTATAGTTAAGAACTCATGAAATGCATTTCTAATGCACTGCTCTTGACATTAAAGAGTTGAGTCAAATTCAACAAAGATGCTCAACAAGCATTGCGTAGGTAGGAGAACAAGATGACTTTAGAATAGATTCTGAATATGCATTTTAATACATCCCCTGTTATTCTAGCAATTTTCTAAGTTTATAAGAGCAATATTTAAAATGTATCCCTATTTTTTGGGCCTTTCTACCCCATTAGGTCAGTCTTTGTCCAGATTTCTTGGGTTAAGTTAAGAGGTGGAGAGGTATGGTGCAGGTATGAATGTGAAACATTATTCAACAAATGACTTCAGTGCAGGAAATACAATCTCTGTGTTATCATAAACTGCAGAACCTGTACATTTAAAAATGTGGAATTGATCTCGTTAAAGCAAAAACAGTTTGAAAAGTAGATTGAACAATGTTAAGGGTACGTTAGCATTACGGTCGTACAGGTTTCCCTCTTACAAAATGAAATTACACGACACCTTCACTGTCGCACAACTGAAACTATGCCTAGTGTTGTCCAGCACACATTTCACTGGCTGGCGGGATGTGACTGCTGTGCTTGCTCGTCCCCCCCCCCCCAAAAAAAATGAAATGAAATGAAAGCTGCTGGACTAGGCTTATTCATGTTTGCCCTTTTCAGGTATCTGATCAAGGAACTGCATGCAGCAAGCATAGCAGTGACAGTATCCACCAGTGCACGGTTACATCTAGTTTACAGGCACTGGACGCCTTGCAGATAGCTTGCTAGTTTTAGACAGCGTTCAAACCTTATTTGTATTATTTTTATCACTTCAGAGCTTAGTTGCTGTTTTATCGCACGCTGACGAGATTGCAGTCAATAAAGTTTCAGTACTGTAGTTTGTAAATGGCGACAAGTAGCTAACTGTTTAAAATACTTTAACTCAGTTTCTGGCTCAGACGCGGGATCTTAAGGACACAAAGGTTGTACAGTGGAGCCCGCTGGTGTCAGTTTTCTGAGAATAAACAGACTGCTGTGGCTTGGGCATTTGGTCAAGTTGCATTGCACCACTTGGTTACGGGAACTCTTTCGATAGCCTGCCCTATTGACTCACGAAGTCGGTCAAGATGCCATATCCCAGAGTGTTCACTGTCTTCCTTGCTACTGCAATTTGCTTGGACTATGTTACTTTTGTGGCTGGGGCAGCCTGCGAGCCCATCAGGCTCCCTATGTGCAGCACCATGCCCTGGAACATGACCAAAATGCCTAATCATCTCCACCATAGCACGCAGGCCAATGCCATCTTAGCCAGCGAGCAGTTTGAAGGTTTGTTAGATACCAAGTGTAGCCCGGACCTGCGTTTCTTCCTTTGTGCTATGTACGCCCCGATCTGCACCTTGGATTTCCAGCACGAGCCCATCAAACCCTGTAAGTCTGTCTGTATTAGCAAAAACAGCTGTAAAACTTATGTCCATAGACTCGGATCAGTGCAAAACATAGAAAGGGAATATATCCTAATACCTCAGTTAACTTTTTGATGGCAAATTCTTATATTATAAAATTATGAAGCACTTGAAGCATCTGAGTACAGGGGCTTCAATAATTGCTATGAGTTACCTTCAGGCAGAGACAGGAGTCAGTGTGTTGATAGGGGTCCTTAATGTTTCAGTATAAAATTGGTTAATCTGGATTACATTTACTATGTAAAATAAATACTGTTTAAAAATATTTGGAATTTCTAGGTTTCTGTTTAGGTATGTGCATTATACACATACACTGATACAACTTGTATTTCCAGTGAACTGAATACTTACAGTAATAAGACCCAGCTGCTAAAGCTGGTAACTGCAGAGGTTTATGGAGAAGTGCTTCTTGTAATCCTGGCTCATACATTTGCAGAAGGAAATGAGACTCATTGAGGTACAGCTGTTTTAACCTACTCCTTTAATAGTACAAATTCAGCTTTTGTCATGCCTTATGCATCATTTTACAAAAATACATCCTGTTAGTCAAAACCATACTGAAGTTCAACCTCAAGAAGAGTTTAACAGAGATCCATTGATGTTTTGTGTGCTATAATGGAAAAATTGAATTATTACATTTCTGTTCTAACAGTTAATAGAAATTCTGTGATATGGGTTGCAGAATGTCATAGGTCACATAGGATATGTATGGGTTTGCCTTTCTTTCAAAAAATACTGAAAGGTTTGTACGTGTTAATTATTTTTACAAATAAACTTTACTAAGATGTTAGAATGGATGTAACTGTTTTTTAAATAATTAGAAAGAGATATTGAAGTTTATTTATTAATTTATTTCTATTATTTATTAATTTATTTTTCACATTAACCTACGTCCACATAAAGCAGTGTTTTTTCGCTCATCAGTAATGTGAGACCTTTTTTTTTTTTTTTTTTTTTTTTTTTGCTCTTCAGTTAATGTGAGACCTTTTTTTTTTTTTTTTTTGGTCCTCACCTGCCGTTTGCCCCCAGACCATTTTTGTTAACCCAATGCGGCCCTTGCAACTGAAAAGGTTGGACACCCCTGCTCTACAACATACAGGAAGGGGCTTTAATTCTGGAATGTTTTTGGTTTTCAAAAAAAGGAGCACTCTTTGACACCACTTTTGGATCTCTCCTTTCTCAATCTTTTTGTGAGGATTCCAAAATAAAAGCTGTTGATCCCCTAGTCAGTGTTAGCACTACTCCCAGACCGCTCTGCTATGGTGACCATAGACCTAAAGTACCCTTACCTTCATAGCACACAGCTTCAAGAAGCAACTAAGGTTTTGTATATCTGGGTCACATAATCAATTTTCTATGTCACCCTTTGGGCTTTGTACTTCACAAAGAGTGTTTAACAGATGCCTATCTGAAGTGGTGTCCCATTGTAGATTGCAGGTATCCACATTTTCTTTATTTAGACAACTTGTTTATTGTACAGAATCTTTGTCTAAGTACCAGGAGTCCTTAACAAATATATATTCCCTCCTAAAACATCTGCGATTACAGATAAATATGCAAAAATCCTCCCTTACTCCATCACACAGGATTGTGTTTCTGGGGTGCCTTATAGACACTGTTATATGAAAAGGCTTTTATTTGTTAAGACAAGATGGATTTATATTTAGAAATATTCCTGAGCTTTTTTCACCCATCAGTCCCAAGCTCTTGCCAGAGAATTTCTCAGGATATTGGATCTTCTGACGTCTATGATCCTCATGATACCACATGCCCATCTGCATATGAGAAAGATTTAGTGGTACTTCAAAAATGTGTGGACTCAATATTCTTACCCCCTATTATTTATTTGTTTGTTTTTGCTGACTGGTAAAGTCCAACTGGATGTAATATAATTTTCAGTGGAGGCCTGGTAAGAAAAGCTACACACAAAGCTCACATAAAATGTTACCTTATTTTTTAATAAATAATTCAAAGTACAACAAAATGTCTGCACAATTTGCACAGATACATAACTATCAGATATAGTATAAATAATGCAGATAGGTAGAATGTTGATATAAATGAAGGTTATACACAAGCTTATGGGATTGGTGTGAGGATCAGTTGTGAACAAAGTATTATAGGCAGACATGAGTTTTCTTAGCATTACAGTTTAAGGATGTCAAGAGATGCTAGCGAGGAGGTCCACTTTACTAGAATGATGGTGGCATCTGCTATTTTCTTTCAAAGATTCTCTTCTGCTGCCAGATGTCTGCTATCCCCACTTTTGCTTGATACTATCTTCAAGAGTAGAAGTGGTATTGCTATGGCAATCGTCTAGAGATGTTTGTTGGTCCTGATTTCTCAGTACACAGAGTGGTATTTTATCAACCAGATACTGTATAGTAAGAGACAATGATCTGCTATGTTAAGTAGTCAGCTTAACAGCAGATTGTGGAATTGTTGCCTGCTTTCTCAGAAAATTCCCTCACCCCAGGGACTTTTATTATCTTTCCACACCTACATGCATTTCATGTGCTTCATCTTGATACACTGACAGAGAGAGAGAGAGAAGATTGTACGCTGAATATTCACAGGCCTGTTTATCCTGTATTTTAGCCAGTATACTGTGTTGGATTAATTAGTTGCCAGAAAAGGTCCAGCCCGGAAGAAAACAAATGTATGACAGCTGAGATGGATGAAAGGTGACTGAAACCTTTGTAGTCTCTATAACTTGTGTATATTCAGTTTGGCAGTATAGTAAATTATTTATTTATTTCCTGGAGAATGTTTTAATTGCAAGAAAACAAAACTTAATAGCAGTTACGACTACGCAGTCTATGCCGATCATGCTTTTTTAAAGAAAACAGTTTGGCTGAATATGTTAGTGGAGTCTGGTATTGACAATTATAACTTTGCCATGTTTTCCACATACTCGGGCAAAGTACTGCTGCAAGCTGGGGAAGTGACAGAAATCATTTTTTAATAACTTCTGATGCCAGGTCCTTTAGTGGGAGATCAGTGGGAGGTCTTAATGATATCTCTAGAATAGTATAAAATAAGGGGAAATACACTTTCATGTCTGGCTTTTTGGCTTTATTTTACGTATAAAGAGCTATATTTTTCCCCTAAGTGAATTATTCAAGTAATCAATACTAGGTCTCTGGACTAATGGAATAAGCTGTATAACCCAGTTTTCTACTAACCCAGTCAGATACCATGAAAATGCAGGCAATTCAATTGCCTACTGTTACTTTGCATACCTCACGCAGGTATACTTTTTTTTCTGCTTAGCCATCACCTAACACGAACAAACTGATTTAATTTCCCAGTGTTTTAGAAACATAAACCTGAACAAATGCCATTTGTCTGATGTCAACTCACTATGAGAGTTCCACCTGTAAAACAGTGCAGATGAGGGCAGAGCATCAGTTATAATGACTGACTAAGATAAACAGGTGAACATATCTCTTTAGCAGAAGCTCATATTAATCTCTGCCTCCTGCATGCTATCACATCATCAGTGGCACTAGAGAACTATCACAGCTATGAACTACAAAATGGAGTCTGACTTTAATGCAAAGCAAAAAGACACCTATTTCCATATATGAAGTATCTCCACCTTAAACCTTATGTCCAAATGTTATTACTTAACCTTGGGGTGTCAGGATTTCAGGGTTATGGCATCATGTGCTAACAAAGTCTGATGTCAAATCCAGCAGCATTACCCAGAGCACTAGTTTTGTTACATTGCAATATAAAATTGCTAAATCATTCTCCCATTTACTTCTGTGTATTCCTACCCAACAGCAGAATATACTCTTCACTAGTGACCTGAGATGACCACCACCTAAAGGTGAAGTTCCCCACATGCGGACTGTGTTAGATGTCCAATCTGCCAATGTCTATTCCCTGCTGTCACAAGTAAAATTTAATTATATTGTAAAGTACTATAACAAGCAGTCTGCATTCACTCACCTAATGCCTATTTGCAACCAGTATCCTCACAGTTTCATTAGTAATTTGGGAGTTCCAGGTGCCATAGTAGTAAGTTTCCTTACATGGACACTGGCAAGTGTCCATTGTGCCATATGTGATTTATGCATAGCTTGTTTTAGGCACCAGCAAACCCTGCAGTTACTGGGAGTCCTCTGGTATTGCGGGGCACCCAAACACAATAAATTATCTTAGTTGGATATTTTGTTACATTTGTCAAACCAACATAAGCTAATACAGCAATTGTGTATACTTAAAGAACCAGGTGGGTAATAATAACCTATAGGATGAAGTATCCTAAGGATTGGTACCTCTTCTTCTCCATTAAAATTCAAAGGTATATCTTATTGTAGTGACAGTGTTTTGTCAAGTTGCAGGTTCCATAATTTCATTCAATGTTTTACTAGTGCAATAGTATCTTTGATTTAGCTAACCTCTCTTGCTGAACAATTTCTCCACTACGTAAACATCATAACTGTTTTTTGACACCTGCAATCCTCATGGTTGTGGAGGTGGGGGGGGGGGGGCTGATCATCCTTGACTATATGAGAGCCCTGCTAAAGCTGCCACTGGTTGGGGAAAATGAGAAGAAAAAAAGATCATTCATTCTTCAATTATACACTTCATCCTAAACAGTGTTGTGATTGTGACCTTATTAGGATAAAGCTGATAATCAATGAATGAAAATAAACAAAGTAAATGCTAGAGATCAGCAGCTCAGAGCAAATTATCTCAGTGCTTTCCTGGGGTTTTACAAAAAGTTAAAGCTCCAGATCTTTAGGGATTTTTTTTTTTTCAGGGAGTTTTATAAATACTGGCAGGATGCCAGATAGTATAACTCCCACTTCCTAGTTCAACAACTCTAGGTAAAGCCAAAAATAAAGCTTGAAAATTATGAAAACTTTTTAAATATTATTCTAATTTACTTAACAAGTTAACAGAATAACATGTCTCACATCAACATCCATTTTCTGAAAAGTAGTATGATATGAAACTCTTAATATTTGGCATCATTGACTTCCTGTAATCCTGAATGATTTAACAGGAAATCAAAAAATTTACAAGGAATAAGGCAAAAATAAGATGCAAAATCAGGAGCATTTGTGAAATTGCGGTCATTGATGGGTATTCCTCAATGGAGTAAAAACAAATGACTTACCCACTGCAGTTGTTTCTTCTTCTGGCTTTTCCTGGTTAGGGGTCACCACAGTGGATCACCTATCCGCTCATGATTGGCAGTAGAGTTTTTATGGTGTTGAGTTGCCAGCCTGGCGCTCAACCTTCCACGGAAGGCATACACATGCAGGCACTCACACCTAGGGCCGATTTAGAGTGTCTAATCCACCTACAGCATGTCTTTGGGATGTGGGAGGAAACGGGAGCACCCACAGGAAACCCGTGCGACCACAGGGATGACATACAGACTCCGCACAGAAGACACCCCAGCCAAGGATCAAACCAGAGAACCTCTTGCTGTGAGGTGACAATGCTAACCGCTGCACCACCATGGCCGCCCCACTACAGTTGTTTGATGACTGCTAAATCGTCACTGATTTGGTGTGACAGTACTAGCATTGTACAATGTATTTTTATTTGCTGATCAGTGTAAAACTAGTACTACTCTGGCTTATGCCTGTGTGTGTGTGTGTGTGTGTGTGTGTGTGTGTGTGTGTGTGTGTGTGTGTGTGTGTGTGTGTGTGTGTGTATAAGGGGGGTATGATAGGTTGCAGATGGCCATAACTTCCTTTACTTTCTAATGCAAACATAATCAGCATTGCCCTTATGTTTGTATGTATGGCATAACTCTCAGCTGTACAGATTTTTGAAGAATGTCCAGATTTTTGCCTCATATTTTTGGTCCGTTTCGCATAAAATTGTGGTTTTCTGGCATCTTAGTGGCAAATAATTAAAGACGGAGGTTAGAAAATAATGACAGACATTTGAGTTTCAGACTTCATACCCTTCAGAATATTCAAGCCAATGCAAAACCTGTTATTCTGTCATCTTTCTAAGTTTGTAAGAGCAATGTTTAAAAATTGTCCCTATTTTTGGGTCTTTGTCCCACATTTATTTATGCCTTTGTCCAGATTTCTTGCTCTAAGAGGTTGAGAGGTACGGGACTGTGGTTGCAGTGTGTTTGAGTAACAAGTTGATTATAATTTCTTTCACTTAACCATCACAAACATGGACGTTACACATGATAGATGGCTATCTTTGGTGATTTGGCAGAAACAGGATGAGTGTGAGTGCGACTGCTTACTGCCATAATGGTGCAGTGAGTAGCATCATGGTTGAGTTCTTGGCTGAAGCTTTTTCTGTGTGAAGAGTGCATACCTTCCCTGCCACTCTATGGTTACCCCAAATACATGCCATAGGTGAACTAGAGTTTCTTCAGTTTCTCTGAAGGTGACAGTGCAGTGTGTTTGTATGTGTCTGTGCATCTTATGATAGATCTGGTTTGTCATCAAAAGTGTGTGTGTGTGTGTGTGTGTGTGTGTGTGTGTGTGTGTGTGTGTGTGTGCGTGCGTGTGTGTGTGTGCGTGTGCGTGCGTGCGTGTGTGTGTGTGTGTGTGTGTGTGTGTGTGTGTGTGTGTGTGTGTGTATGCTTGTGTGCATAAAATATCACTTATTTTTTAACTTTGGACACACAAATAATGCCAGGCATATACATGATTCTTACAGGTAACAACAAAAATGTAGTTAATTAGTAATTATCTTTCAAAAAATGTGTCATAAACACAAAATAGAACATTCAGACCCTTAGAGCTACACAAAGTCTGGTTGCCCCCACACCCAAGACTTTATGAGTAGATTTTGTCATAGACTTATTGTGGCCTCTGCCATCAACTGCACCCATTCTAAAACCAGATGTGCTCAGAGGTGTATACAGAAGGATGATGTCGTCATTATTTCTTTAATTTTCCTCACAAATAAGAGAGGTGTGCACAAGAGGTCATTATATCTTGTTTCGGGGCTGGGAAGAGTGTGGTCATTGTATTTTTTTACTCTCACAGACCTCAGAGTTGTGCAAAGGAGGTCACTATAGCTTGTTTTGAATCAGTATACTGTCTAGGAGTAACAAGTTAGAATACATTACTGCGACCATTATTATTTTTTTTTTTCATTTTTCTCACAGTCACACATCAGACACTTATACATGTGGTTGACTTTGGGGGGGGGGGTTGAAGAGTCATGCTGTGGTTATGTATGACAGCAGTCATTTGAAATCCATAAGTGTGGCTATCTGTGTTTTTGCTTTCATCCTAATCTAACACCAGAGTGATGCACAGATGGTATGTGTCTTTTGGTGGAGAGGGCTGTATTCCCAGAAAAGAATAGCCTCATAAACATTTGTTTTGTCAACTTATTGAGAGCTACCATTTTGTCAGCTTTGAACATTATGCCTTGAATACAGTTTATGTCTGCCTTGAAAGAAAAAAAATATATTTATTTTCCTTCTCATGATTTTTGATAAGGCTACCCGGCGGATCAAAAGGTTGGGAAAATAATGTAAAATGCATCTGAGGGTATCTATACACTATAGCTTGTGAAATTCTAATGACTCCTGGATTACTTGAGTTATTTCCTACATAGTTATTACTGTGCTGTCTTGGCCTGTTAAGCTGTGCTGAAAGGATGTAAGGAAAATTAAAGCTGACCAGTAACACTAAATTTGTTAATTTAGTTATAATTTTTGTTCAGGCCATCATTAAATAAAAAGAGTATTTAAAAAATTATAAAATATATTTCAGAGCCATGGCTTCTGAGAAAGCTGAAGGTTAAAGCAAAATGTGGTAAAAGGAAGAAAAATTAATCTGAATGGTATGAGAAGCCTAAAATGGGGGGATGGAAAGATGGGGCAGGGTAGGGAGCACCGAAGAATGTGTTTGGGGGGGTGAAAGAATAAGTGGGTAGCACAATGGAGCCCTTAACCTAGGCCACCATTTTACTTCAAGCTGTCTCTATACATTGGGTTGTTGTAAGGTAACATCACTGCAACTAAATGCTACTCACTATGAATGTCCTTCTGTGATACAGGCCAACGGTGTGTGGTACACAATCCTGCTGTAATGAAAGAGCACTGTAGTTATACTTTAGTCTGTGTGTACTATGCATAACATTTTACAGCATGAACTGAAAGATTGCTAAGAGAGGTGGCAGTGATGGGTTGATTCTTAGAATGAAATGTCCTGTGGGCAGCAATTTGACACTTGTTGGCATCCCCAAAATGCTAAGGGCCTGGATTTATGAAACAGAAGTGTTAAATGCTGCATTGAAGGAGATGGTCCACTTTCTTATATGACATCTCCACCCAAGCCTCTTTGGTTTGTCCAAACACTTGACTCCCACCATCTCTTTTAACATTTGGAGGTATATCATCACTTTACCCTAGCCAAGATGTATGGCATTACACTATGCTTATGACAGATTTTGTTGATGATTGCATTTGAATGGACTTTAAGCTAGTGTTTATGGACAGGATTTATAAAGTTTATTTTTCATTACAGAAGCTGGCATAGGTTATTCACACTGATATGCAGGTTGCAGTAGATTTGATGGTGTAAAAGTGAGTTCCCCATTACTAACACTGTTGAATAGTGAAATTGGCATAAGGATTTTGTGCATATTTTTGATATAAAAGAGCATGACACAAACTAATACTAATGAACCTTCTGTTTTCAGAAGGAGTTCATGATTTACATACAGAAGAGCTGAACAGCAAAGTGAATGTTTTTTTGCCATAATGCTGTACCAGGTAGCGAGGCCCTAGTAGGTGTGCATCCCATCTATATTACTTTGTAGGGTAGTTCATCTGGACACTTTAACTGCACCTGGCCCCACTTTCAGCAGCACTGGTAAGCAGAATACACTGCATTCCACTGAGTTACACTGTACTGTGTGTCAGGTGAAGGGTGTCAGAACCACAAGGCAGTATACTGATCACTGCTTCATGGGACAGTTTTGTGAATTGTAGTTGGAGAGTTGTTATGATTTGCATAACTTATCACTTCAGGTGTGATTTCCCGGAGCAGGTAGTATGTAATGTGTTGATTTTAACACTCCGTTCTGTGGGTGCTCTTTTAATAGTCATGCTACTTCACTTGTTAACAGAGGAATAACATGCCAGTAATACTAACTACGTTGTCACTTCTTGTACTGATAATGTAACATTATGAAATTACTATGCTGAAGCTACAGTAAGAAATACTGAATGCTGAAAACATGAAATCACATCTATCATGGTGAATGCAGTCTCATAACTTTATTAGAATGTTCAGTATTTTCTCTCAAGATGTGTAACATGATTATTATATGGCTACTGTCCATTAACATTCAAAAGCAAGTATGCTGATTGGTCAGCCCAACCAGCGTGCCCATCGTAAATTGAGTATGTACCCACAGGAAGAGTACTTTTTCCATTACTAACACTGTTGTGCAGCATTAGAGGGTGCTGAATTCTTGAGTGTGCCACCCTTCAAATTAGATGTTAAAGTAAGGTTGTATCTACCCGAATTAGTGGCAGCTTAGGTGGATGTAAAAGATCTCATGACATTTATCAAAGCAAAACATATATGGGAATTTCCATGGTGGCCTTGACAAATTTCCCCTAGTCAATATGAATACCACCTTGGGTCTCACTTGAAAAGAGGCCATTGGCCTAGTGGTACTAACCTAGTCAACAAAGGGTAAGTAAAAATAAAAAAAAATGTGAAGTTTGCTGTGCTTAGACAAATACAGCCTGGTAAAACTTTAGTTGTTATTTCAGCATCTGCAGGTCTTCAGGAAAGTGATAGTTTTCCTTTTTTAAATCCATGAGAAAATGCATTTAATTTGTATACCCCAAAAAGAGATTGTTGTATGAAGTTCTTGATTTGTTTGCCAGTAGAGTACAGAATGCTAAGATTGTAAGCTTCACTATGTACCACAGATTTGGTTCCCATTGTCTTATCTTGAATACAGTGTGATGCTTAGACAGCAAGTGGTATCCTGTTTTGCCCTCACAAAGTGTCACTTTTGACTAATGGTCATTACCTCATAATGTGCAGTGAGCACTAACACATTCCCATGTTCCCCTGCCTGTATTTTGGGAAGAGGACAAAAACTATTGAGAGAAAATATAGAGTGAACTACATTCAGGTATCAAATTTACTTTTCTAAATGCAAACTTATAACTTCAAGTTTAAAATTATCACACACAAGGCATGATATTGCCATTTTAATGAAGCTTTGTTTTCATTGTCCGTTATTAGACAGAGGTGAAACCGCAATTGTCGAACCAAAAAATTAGATTATGATTTATTTTGTCAATTGGGAGGGTGGCCTAATGGTTAAGGTGTTTGCCTTATAAACACAAGGTACAAGGTTTGAATCTCATAGGGGATAATTGGCTAGGCTTAAAATGGCTTGCAAGGGCAGTTAGCCTAGTACTAATCTATGAACCTATGAACCTATGAACTCAAATTCCCTGATAGACTTTAACATATATATATATATATATATATATATATATATATATATATATATATATATATATATATATATATATAAAAAACCCAATGACTGTTGAAAAGCGGTTCTCTGCGCTACACCTTTCTAGGTGTCTGTTGGACAAATCACTGTTGAATTCTTTTCACGTTCCATCCTAAGCTAGGTGAGAGAGCTACAGCACATTTCTTCCTGCCCAAGAAGTCCTATCAGCCCTCTGTTCCCTAGCAAGAGTCAGGTGGTAGGGAGCAGACCAGCTTGCTGGCCCTGGGGGAGTGGCCACCCTCTCCCATTTTGAACACCCCTCTCTCTCTCAGCAGCTTCTCTGATCCCACAGTTGCTGCCTTCCACGGTGAGACAAGCATCTGCATGACAGTTTTCCCTCAGCTGCATAGTGAGAATGTATTAATGGAAGTGTGGACTCCCCAAATCAGAACTGGACTAAGTGTCACCAATGTGGGTGAATCTGCCCCCCCCACCGAGGGTGGGTGAGACAGTAGCAACCACTCATCTCCATCCTCCCTGGCCAAGCGCCTACAGGCACCTGAGCAGCTAACTGAACTAGGGTTGCATTGTTTTGATACTTTCATTTCCTTCATTTGTCAGAACTCTGTTCCGACTGTCCAGTCTGGCATTCCTGATCCCTCTGTCAATGCCTGTCAACTAATAATCTTATTCTTCAATTTTAGCTGATTCTAGGCATACCTGTTCATCACATGAGTCCTTCTGTTTCTCAGAAGCTACACCTTTTTGTTACTCACAAAGTAGGGTCCTGGGAGTGGAGCTTACATGGTTATTACAGTGATGGCAAAGAGTAGTAAACCATGCCAGTGGCTGATCAGGGTTTCCTTATTTGTGAAAAGTACAATATGCAGTGATATCATTTGCATAAGTGCAGGTTGTTTTCCCTTCTTCTTCTTGTCTACAATACTGATCTTTATAAGGTCTCCTGACCTATCTTGGGGATGTGCATATGGTGCTGTTGCTCCCTCATTATAACCACAGCTACTGTAGTTCATAGGTCAATACTGCTGTTGATCCAGGGGCCAGTAGTGACCTAGCCACAATACCACAAATTTGTACGTTGCCTTTATATGGCTAATTTTTACCTAGATTTGACTCCTTTTTATGAAGGCTTCAGGGGCCAGACCCAGGGTGTATTTATGATTGCCCATCAATTCGTCCAGGTTATGCTTAAAGAGGTAAGGGAGCTAGTGTGCTTTACATCCAAGGGAAGTTTGTTCCATAAAACAGGGATTCTCTGGGATATATATCTATCTTGCCAGCAGGTCCTATTTATGTTTCAGTGAAAGTTAAGATCTCTTAAGTGGGTGTTGAGGATGTCATTAGTTTTGTAGAAACTCAAAAAAACACAGAGCAGATGTCCAAATCCACAGATGGTAGCAAAATACTTTATTCACAGGCAGGATAAGCACTTTCATCTTGTGTACAAGACTTCATCAGATCGGATCTGTAAAATAAAGTATTTTGCTACCATCTATGGATTTGGACCTCTGTTCTGTGTTTTTTTGATGTCATTAGTTTTGCAGATGTGCAAAAGGTCACGCAGGACTGGATCTTTCAAGGACTAGTAGGATAGCTGGAGATCAACTCTCAAGTATGTGTAGAAAATGGAAAAAAGAGAAAACAGTTTAAGGTGTTCTAGTTAGCTCAGGGAAATCTTACCCCTGATTAGCTTAGTGTTGGAATACTGCCGGGTCATATGCTTAAACAGGCACATACCAAATGGGCCAATTCACTCTATTATGGGCCTGAGTTGAGTGGTATGATAACTTCCTTAGATCTAGAAGAAATGCACCTGACGATTAGTCTGGCAAAGTAAAAGGACTTTCTAGCAGCAGTGGATACATGATGATCAAGGACAGTTTGTTGTCAGTGAAAGTGCCCAGATCCCTAATAGCTGAGCTTTCAAAGAGGTGTCACCTATGTGGTAGGTACATGGGTACCTAGTTTTGCTAATGGATGCAGTGCTACATTTCTTGGCATTTAGTTGTAGGCCATGGAGTAGACACCATTTATTAGTGTGTGTTAGTCCTTCTGGCAGAATTTAGAAATCAGATGGAGAATTAATGACAGCTGAACCTTGATATCAGACATGACATCAAAGAAGCAAATACCAAAGAAAAGTGGTCCTAGAATTGATCCCTGGGAGACACTGCTAGTAATTACTCTTTTTTAAAAAGTGTGTACCTCCCACGCTAATAGATTGGGTCCTTTCAGTTTGCCAGCTTGCTATCCAGCAACAGGTAACATGGAGTTTACATTCAGTCTGATTAGCACGTTAGTAATGCCAGAATGTGGGGTTGCATCAGGTCCAAGTGAGCGTGATGAATTGATCTACCTGAGTCTAATGCATCAGTGACATGTTCAAAAAAGCCCAACAGATTTCGGATGCAGGATCTGGCTTAAGCAAACTGAAAATGGCTCGAGTCCAGGGCATGTATAGGGTTTGATTCTCTCAACCCTCATTTGCCTGCTGTATGATCTCAAGCAACTCACTTAGCCAAATTTTGCTCCCAGATCACCCTTGAAAAGGGATGTTGTGTCCAGTGGGCCTACATGGTTAATTAATTGGTATTGTATTAATGTCATTATTAAAGTTAGAGCTGAATTTAACTGCTAATATGTTAGCTATGTCCTCAGGGGATGAGTAAGTACTTGTTGTCATTATGTATTAGCTGTGAGCATTGTTGGGCATTACCTCTGATGTTTCTGACATAGCTGAAGATGGCTTTGTGGTTGTCCTTAGCAGAAGTATCAGTTCTCAATTCATTCTTACTTTTAGAGGATTTGATTGTATATCTAAGTTCTTTGTTGATGTTTCTAAGTACATCTCTAGAAGATTGGGTATTGTTTGCTTTAAAAGGCGATGATGCTTTTACGAGCTGTGAGTTTCTTCCTCTACTTGTATAGTTTGTTTATACTAGGGTTCCACCACAGGGGTTTATTCCAGAATGTAGCGTACTGTTTATGTCTTAAGGGGACCAATGTTTTGATGCATGATTTGAGGTGGGCATAGAAGTTATCCACAAATGTGGTAGTGCAATATGGGGTCATTGAGATGAGGAGGGTACTTAGATTTCATCAGGTCATCAGTTAGCTGGATTAGGCTTGTCTTGTAGTAGTCTCTAAGGACAGTCAGGTTTTACCCTCATACTGAGTATTTGTGAATGGTGGCCATATTTGATCAGGTGACATGGTAAATGTAGGCATTGAGCATAAGATGTCAATATTGGTGAGAACCTGGTCCAGTATTTTTCAACCCTCTAGTTGGGACTTGAGCCAGGTGGCCTAGGAAGCCAACATTAATGAAGTCCAGTAATTCCTTATGCATATTTATTTGAGGTGATGCAGGTTTCCCAGTTAATAGAGGGATAGTTGAAGCCCCCCAGGAGAATAGTGTTTGGCACAATAGGGAGGGATGTTAGTTTGTTTAGATATGCCCTTGCTTCATTAGTACTTATTAATACCCTATATCCTATCTGTGCCTGATGACTGAACTAGGAATGCAGGTGCATTCCTGAGCCTAGCTTATCACAGACAGAGAAGCGAGTATAATATAGACTGGAGTCAAAACTGCTTCCAACCCTCTGAGTCAATCAGCATTTAATCTGCTGAAGAAAGCTTCTTAATTATGCGAATACTCAGTCACACCCCCAAACTGACAATATAATTATTTATTCTCTGTATTCAGTTTATATTAGTTATTATTTTTCAGTTCTAGAGCAAGCTTTTAGTATGCCAAGAAGAGCTTTTACCTTCTGTATTGCAGAATCAGCTATGAATCAGGCAAACATTTTTGATGCCTAACTACATGAATGATGTCATAACTAAAACATGTGGACAATTCAGATGATAATTGTAGAAAATTGCTACCTGTCAGCAGCCATTTATCTGAACACAGACCTTTTTCCATTGTTGTATCCAATCCGTCGTTGTAAATGGTTATTCGCAATACGTTATGCACATAACATCATTTCCAGATGACAGTAAATATTCTGCTTTGCATACTGACAAGTGACTGTTTCCTCTGCTCCCATACCACACACACACACACACACACACACACACACTTTCTATCAGACATTTAGAATATTGTGTAGAAATATTTTTGAATTTTTACTGATTAATTTGTCTTTGTATTATATATAGCTTATTTCTTGTGAAGCACAACATTCCACACTATCTTATGACTCCAGCCACCTTTCTATTTGTAAACATAGCAAAACTGAACTTCTCAGCAAATGGAATGCATCTTATTTGTAATATATATTCCTTTTGTAGTAATATTTATAAATCTGATTTACTGAAGTCTTATGCTTTGATAGTCTCTGGAGTGGTGTACAGTTAACTGGAGTGTACTGCTATCTAAGTGGCAAACAAAATTTAATGATACTAAGACCTAGAGAGAATTATTTTTCAGTTAATACACTTATTGGTAATAAACTTTTATATTTAGAAATACCTCAAATTATTTATTGTATAAGAAATTAAGCAAAGACTAACTTCTTCATAAGCCACACCTGCTCACTATTAATACTTGCTGTCATTTGCTGATTAAGAATTAAGAATTTAACATTGCAGATTGTAAAATGTGAGACAGTTCGTGATTGATTTTGCACCTTTTTCTGTTAAATAACTATTCTGAAACTTTCCTTTTTCACTTGTAGGGCTGCGACTCCCAGATGAGTATGTCAGAAATGTCTTGCAGTGACAGTACATCATCTTGTCAGTCTTTGGCACATGGTTCTACTCCACAGATTCTTATCGGCCTGCTCTACAACGCTACTACAGGCAGACTGTCAGTAGAAGTGATAAAAGGAAGTCACTTCAGAAACCTGGCAGCAAACAGACCGCCCAGTGAGTACACCACTGTTTTTCCTGTCATGGCATTCTGCCTTTTAAAACGGGAATTTTTTAAGTAGGAACTGCAGTCTCTCCACTTATACCTGATTTAATGCATAGTTCTCACATATAGTTTCTATGCAGTGTCATAATTTGCTGTCACTGTCACATGGAGTTCTTTATGTAGAGTTTGCCTCGGAGCTTGCCTAAAACTTGGCTTGTGAGTATGTTAGATGCTTCTGAAAGGCAAACAAAAAAAGATAAAATATAAAAATAAACAGCTCATCCATGAAATAAATCATTTTTGATTGCCATTAAATGAGTAAAAGCAAGTTCATTGCAGCACAAAACATTCCTTGTTGACTGGTCTGTACTTGCTGCAAAATGTTTAATGTTATATCAAGGAGATTGAATTATGCAGAAAAAAAGTTCATTGCACCATTCACCCATGCCTCATTATTAGCTACAGACTAGAAGTCATAGACTGAAAAGTACCTGCCTAATGCATCTGTATCCTTACTGGAGCTACAGATACATGGATATATCAGCTGGACACAAGAAATAAACATGAACACACAGAGAAACCTACGTGCATGTTCTCTTCACATTTGTCAGCCATTTTAAATCTGTGATCCTATACTCTACCTAAGTTAAGTGAAAAGACACAGTCTTCCCTGGGTATGAAAATGAAAAAAACATTATCAATTAACAGGCAGGCAATACTAAATGATTCACTATGTTTGTCCTACTAGTTCATGGAATTATATATAAGTGCCCAGGTGTCAAATCTAAGCCTAAATAAGAAAGTAACTAGATCCACTGCCAAAGAAGAACAGATGAAGAGCAGAAAGGCTCAGTTGGTACTACTGAGGTTGAATTACATGTCAACGACATCCACAGCCATAAAAGAAACAGGTAATGATTCTACAGATGCATCACAAGGACTTACATGAGACGACGTATTAACAAATCAGTGTCAGGGCAAGACCTTACAAGAATTTATGCAATCTGCACTACAGTGGGCTAAAACCAGATTATCTGATAAAAAAAAAAAAATAGAAAGAAAGTCATAATTACATGCTGTGTAGTAGCGTAGGGGTTTTAGATGTTAGGCTGCAAAACTGATGACTAGAATATGGCAGTTTAATCACAACACTTCCCAGTTGAATATTTTGTCACCCAAACTTTGTCCTTAAACTTTCTTTCATTCCTAGATGTCACTTTATAAAAACTGTATCTTGGAAAGTTCACTGGAACTACCCAATGCAGACGTGATAAAGGTCAAATAGAAAAGTAAAATGTGTTGGATTACATATGAATTTGATTTCTGTTAGGGGAAGAACAGTCATTTCAGTTATTCAGTGAAAATTCCCTGTTGAAACAGTGCATGAAGGCCCCATTTAACAGCAAACAACAGAATACAGTCTTTTACATAGGTATCTAATTTAAAGATTATGTGCTTATTGGTGAATTGAAATGCAGTGCTTGCATTTCGTTCTGCCATTGCAGAAAAGTTCACTGGTGCCTAGTGGCTGCTGCATTTATATTTTTTACATAAAACAATGATTTTGTTGTGAAAACTAGGACTTACTCGAAACTCGCTGTGACAGTGTTGTCCCCTTCCTGCTATGTAGCTATCATGGGTGTAACTCAGTGATGTCCTATCAAGGAAGGAAGTTTGAAGTTTTTCCTGCATAGTGCAGCTGCTTTAAGGAAAGAAAAGACATCAAGTAATTGTTGCAAGGCATACCCATGTCTCCTAACAAAGAGCAAGTGCTAAGGGGAAATGAGTATGCCATTGTTTCATTTTTTTCCTTTTAATGGAGTTTTGCTTGTTGTTGGTAAGTAGATGGCACTGCTGCTTCTGTTTTAATTAGCAGAGTGCCCACATTAAATATAAGAAAACCAAAGTCAAGTTCCGTTGTATTCATTAAGTTATATTTATTAGAATTCAAATTCATTAAATATTAGTCTATCACAGGTTTCCCGTGTTGGACTTTGTGTTTATAATGTTTAACGTCGGTCAGGATCCAAGCAGTAACGGCAGTACCAGGCACTAGCAGAACTGAAAAGTACCTGCAACACTGACCTCATGTGATCACAATGCTAATTGTGATGACATAAGTAAAAACAGGTGTGACAACAGAACATCCAAATAGTGAGATTTCACCCACACATGGTTTGGCGCTTTTTTTTTAAGTTAAACCTGGCGTCAGTGAATGTTCCAATTTGGCCAAGTAAGATTGCTTAATTGTATACAATCTTAGGTTATCAGTTTTGTAGGTAGAAGGTGCATTATACAGTCTGCATGACATCTAGCAGTGTAAATTGCATGCTAGCATCACTCGTGTTATTTATTTGTGTTTGTTGTAGTTCTTTGCACTCTGGGCTATTTTCAAGTATTTTACTAATGATAAGTTATTAAAGTATGAGTTATTGTTATACAGAGAATTTAATTAATGTGAAACAATACTATGGCAGAACAGAGAGAAGCACAGACCAATGGCTTAACTTTGTCAATGAAATTAATAACATTATTTCGATATTTTCTTAATACAAAACATTATTTTTTTTGTGCCTGAAACTTTGATTAGCACAAATTGAAGATAACAGTGTCAAGTTTTGGTTTATTTTCTAAAAGCTGGTTTAACATTATTGCATCCTTAGTTTTTAATGGTGTAATATTGATGCACTGCAGCTTGTCAAAGTACATTTAAAAAATGAAAACATAGCAAAAGGTTTTGTTTCAAAGGGTCATTCTAAATTTGCAATGTAATTATTACAAAGTTACCAATGATTTAAAGAATGGAATATTTAAAGACCATCAGTGACAACAGGATTGTCTGATGGTTATTGTCACCGATAACCCAATCCTTGGTCAGGACACGTCTAGTGCTGTATGGTGATACATTGGGTTAGAACATTACATAGTTACTTTTCAAGTGGGTATGATCCATTCCTTGCTAACCTGCTGATTATTTACAGCAAGTCACTTCTGTTGTTACATGAGAAAGCGTCTAATTAAGAATGTACTTTTTTCATTATAAGTTGAGGTGGGCAAGCCAAAGCACATTCACACCTGGCTGTTAGCCCTTGTTCGGTTTTACTGCTACATATTACTAAGAGCCAGGTTCAAGCCAAGACCGTTATGACCAAAGAAAGCATTTTGGTCAAACGCCTGAATGCAGTAGCGAAATTTAGAATCAGTTTACTATGTAATCAGGGTAGGTGTAGAGGCACGGCAGTTATTGTTGTTGTCTCACATCATGATTCACCAGGTTGTTTTTTACCTGGAGTGCCTTCTGTCTGAAGTCTGCATTTACTCCCTGTCTTCACATGGATTTCTGTCAGCTGATCTGGTTTTGTCCCCAAAACATGCGATTGGTGAATCAATGATCCTTCAGATTGCCCACAGACATGCATTGTATGTACAAATGAGATTTCATGTGTGCATTCTATGGGAGACTGGTATACTGAAAGGTCAGTTTCTTTGTTTTGTGCTTAATGCATGCTGAAATAAACTTTGGCTCCCAGCAACTCTGACTTGGATTAAGTGAATATTCAAAGAATGAATAAATGCATTAAATATTTGTTCTGACACATAGAATTAAGCCAGATACCTAAACCAAATCTGTCTTGGCTCAGGTCAAAACATTCTTGGCTTGCCCACCTATTATGATAAGTATGACCATGACCTGAAACTGAATGATGCCATTTTACCAGATATTTGAAATATTGTGTAAGCAAACAGAAATGAGACAGGGCTCATAATTACTGCTGTTCTTATTTTCATTACTGCTACTGCTTTGTATCTTATACAGCAGCACTGTCAGCACTGCCACGTGCAACTTAACCATCAGAGTGCATGACACTGGTTTATTTTTAAGATATTGAAATCTGAATATTTTTTAAGTTAGTATAAAAGTAGAAACAGTACATTTGATTCAAAATACTAGCAGATTAGTGTGAAGAAAATACTGAAATGATAATTATATTTTATTGAAATGTACTCTCTGTTTGTATTAGTCTAGACCAAGATATGTGTACAATTCATGTGTTATAGATCTTATATAAAAACAGAAATGTATTTAATCATCTGAATATTGTGTGAGTTTCCACAAGGCAGACAGTGCAGTAGCAGTAATTATGTTGAATGTTCATTCTTAAAGATGCTGGCTACATGACCCATTCAGCCATATAGTTTCAGTACGCTGGCTTCATTTCATGTCCCTGAAGTCCGTACTGAGTCTCAAAAGTGGGGTGCTCCTTATTTTATTTTTATTCTTCACAAAACAACTACATGTTTTCATTCATTAGAGATACCTTTTATCCCTCTTGTTCAATCCTGTCTTTGAGCTGTACTGTTAAGTTTCTATGTTTTTACCACTTCAATAAACAGTGTTTCCTCTTTAAACTTTAACCTTTGACCCTCTCTCACCCAACTATTGACATCTGGTCATTATTTCTTTTACTGCTTTCCACCCCCTGTTGTCAGATGGACTGTTCTGTTGTCTAAAACACTTAATAGGTGGACAGGTTTATATAATCCGAGGTGAGTTTCAGTAGAGGATAACTGCATAGTGGATGTTGTCTTTTAAATATGAAAGAAGCTAAGCCTGTAGTAAAGCTGTCCACCATCTTAGTTTTTTTGATGAGATTCTACTTCAGAGTATGTACAGTTTACTGTAAGACATGCTTCATTCATCTCTGCTGTCTCTGATCATGGGTGATGGCCTATAAATGTTAAGTTAAATAGCTCTGCAGATGTTTCTTTGATAGAATAATTTATCTATGCAATGCCATTATAATAAGTTTGTTATTAATAATTCAGATTTAATTCAATGATTACTGCTCAGATTCAGTACAGTATGGAATATAGCTGAATTTACTTGCAAAGTAATAGTAACAACCCGATCATTTACATGAATAACGTAAGCTGTATTAAATTAGTTGTATTAGACAGCAACCGAGAACATATTTCTGCTGACATTACATTTACAGCAGATTTGGTTTACTTTTCTACTTGGTAAAAGAAAAGTATTTGATTAGAAAACCCACATCCATGCAGAGACTATTGTCTTCATCCAGTATTTGATATCTCATTCTTGATTGTTACGGTGCCATTGCATTGGCTTCACTATGTCTCCTTCCTGCTCTTCACCACTTGTAGTTATCATTGAAACATTGGTGTTAATCTTATATTCTCTTTTCATGAAAACTAGGTGGTATGTTTAAAAGCGGTGTGATCAAAGTAGTTGGTGCTTGCTATGTGTTTTATTAGCATCATAATAACTCTTCACATTTGTACATGTAATGTAAACAGCCATGTACATATATGTCTACAGGGGAAGATATATAATGCATGCCACATAAATGAATGTTTGCAATTTAGAAATGACATGCAGTAGTGATCATTTTTGCAGTCTCATTAAAATTTAATTTAGTTAAATTTACTTTTATATTTCTTAATACCCAAATATTTGGCATGGTACATTTTATGAGTTCCCCTGTGGATACTTATTTTTAATCAGTAGATGAATGCAAACTAATGTAAGTTGAATAATTTCACTGAACCTTTTGAATATTATTTTTTGTAGATACATATGCTAAGCTAACTCTGCTAAACTCTATGGGCCAAGAGATGTCCAAGTGTAAGACATCAGTTCGGAGAGGTCATCCAAATCCAGTTTACAAAGAAACCTTCATTTTTCAGATTGCATTGTTTCAACTTTCCGATGTGACTCTTATTTTATCAGTTTATAACAAACGAAGTATGAAACGCAAAGAGATGATAGGCTGGATATCTTTAGGTCTGAACAGCTCAGGTGAAGAAGAACTTAACCACTGGACTGAAATGAAGGAATCCAAAGGACAACAAGTATGTAGATGGCACAATTTACTTGAGTCTTAGCAAATGGGGCATACGGGCATCAGTGTCTCAGGAGAAAAATAATAGGTTTCAACAAGACTAGCTCTGTCTGACTCAACTGACACTCATAGTCAAGCACATTTAACATCCCAGCTTAAAGAACGCACAGCATATCAATAAGTGAAACATCACATTTCTCCAGAAAGTCATATCTAAGATGAGCAGCTGAACCTTAATTTTGAATGATGAGTTAAAATACATTTTATTTTTTGTTAAGTTATTTCTTTTGTTCTAATCATGATGATCCATGTTACTTACTGACTTAAGAAATAACAGGGAAGTATAAAAAGTATGAATAGCTGATTTGCTTTATAATGATACGATCTTTTGTTTATGTATGTTGCTTCATGTGAGAGGTTTGCTGCATGTTCTAATCTTTTTAAGAATAACTTACACTGAACATATCAAGTGCTATTGTTTCAGTTTTAACTTACCCCAAATAGAAAACCAGTCATAGAAAAAATAATCATAGTAACAAAAAAGAAGGGCAACGGGAACTCAAATTTCAGATAATGGGACGTGCAAATTCTTTATTCAGTTACATTCGAACAAAAGCAATCTTCATATTCTATCTTGGCTGCTAAGTAACTGTCAGGTAGGATAATTAGCATTATTTTAGGATTACGACAATCTTTATGATGACATTTCCTTTATCTTTTTCTAGTTAAAGCTTCAGTAATTGTTGAGTGATGGCAAGAAGGAAAACAGACATTTCCCAGTTCAAGTCTCAGAGCTTTCAAAAGCAAATGTTATTCAGTCATAGATTACTGGCTTTGCTTGCAAAGAGAATTCTTTGTCTTCTCTTCAGTCCTTTAGTCAGATCTATGCAGAAGATGGTTTTACAGAAGAGCTGTGCTCCAGGGAAATTCTGTTTTCATTCTGTTTCATGCCATAAGAACAACAAACAGAATATATGAATTTCATTTTTCTCCCGACAAGTTGAGGACTTTCTTGACCACCAGTAATGTGAATTACATATATAAACATGTTATTCTAGTATTAATTGAATAAACTGATAATCTGATTTTCACAAAAGATACTGTGCTCATTTGACTGGTCAGGGATTATATGCTTATGCAATATCAAAATAAAGGGGTATTACATTTGGTGTTACATATCACATGCTAGTGTATGAATGTGTATGAAGGTGATTTCACAGTTTAGTAGACAAGTATGTTACAAATGTCCATTAAGAACTGATATCAGAATCTGTGTATCATTTATTAACTTGAAGTGAGTAAGTTTTTGTTATAACCTTTTGCATTGTGCAAAGGTCAGGTGATTAACAGAATTGCGACTAATCAATTTATCTGTCAATTGAAAGGCACCTTGTGAATCACTCTGTGCCCTTCTGTTATTCAGTATTTTGTAATGCATAGCTATCTGTAAAACATTCTGAGTCAGTTTGAAAAGCAATAGATGACGTGAGGTTAAGCCTACACTGAAGCAATATGACTATAAATTATTACAAAAGAGAGTATAGTATCAATTTATCTGCGGAGAACTGACTCATGTATTTCATGTTAGGAAGTAACAATCACTTCTTGTCTTATTACTAAAGCTGCTTTAAAATTCTGGCATATGTTTTATATACATCTTGAAGCAAATCTACATAAAATGTCACTTGAATTTCATACAGTTTATGTGTTAGAAAATGCACTGCATTTTTGCATCATATGTATTAATTTAATAATTAATATAACAAGGATATTTTTAGATAATTTTTGGTTCACTTCGGCAGTATCCTGCACTCCTGGTAATCAGAATGTTCTTCTGTTTCCAGAGCAGGAAACTTGGAGCTGGTCTCCAGGAATTTTGATTCCCAATCCATGCAGCGGTCTTGTTAACATTATGGAAAACAATCTACTGCATTACAGTGCACTGAAATTGTACATCTGCCAGTACTGCTTGCATTCTGCACTAGCACTCTGCTGATATACTGTTGCTCTGTATTCTACTGCCTCATGATATCTTACTTATTTCCCTGTACAAGATGCTGATGGATTCATTTTGTAACAATTTGTAACAATTTAACTGTATATTAATGAGAGTTCTGAACATTATAGGGGTGTTCCATTTTTAATGAAATTCCTTTTAAAAATCAGAGTAGCACTATAGATACACATTCAGCTCTGTTTCTACACCATTGATTACCTCTTTATATCTACTGGGATAAGAAGTGATGAAGTCTCATTGCCTTTATATCACCCCCAGAGTATGTAATATCATTATTTGGCACCCCTGAAACTATTGCTAGAAAATAAACTATTTTCAATAGTAAGGGAAATATATATGTGCCCCTAGGCAGAGATTTTGAGCAGTCCAGAAGAGTTATAAATGCTGCTGAAATAGATGATTTTACTTCACTGTTTTTGCAATCTACATTTTTGGGGTGGGGAATACAAGTTCTGGAACTTTATAGACAGGTAAAAACCTTAAAAGTGTTTAGGATTTAGCGTGTGTTAGAGCAGAAGAAACATTTAGCTGCAGTATCAGAAAAATACTCCAAAGCAGGCAAATATCTGCAAGAGCAAATGCTGCCAGCCTTTTCAACTGGTTTTCCGTGGTCTAACTTGCTTGCCCATATCTGTCTGCAAAGTTTGCAGTGCTGTTCTACTTAAAATGAAAATACTGAATATTATTAAAAAGATAATTTTTTTGTAATTAAGTTAGTAGTTGCCTCCCTTCACAAACTGCTTTTCCTTGGTCACTCCTGTTCTTCCCACTTCCACATTCTGTTGCACATCTAATACAATTGGTCTTCTATCATTCTGCAAAAAAGGAGTAATAAATATTCAGAGTATTGAAGACACTAATCAAGCAACATTACTAGCTATGATATGTTGGCATTGGTGTAAGGCATGTTTTTTGTTTAGATTACTGTTTCTTACTGCGCTGCAACTAGTGCTAAATCTGCAGTTGAGCTTTACCAAAGAATATTAACAACCCTTGGAATCCTGCAGGGACTGATGCAACCTTCTTCCCCTTTTTTATTTCATCTCATGAACCCGTAGTCACTGGCTTATTTCTTATTATCGGAAATTGAGAACAGAACCAGGAATCTGCTGTTGTAATACTCCTAACTCAACATTTCAGAATAGCATTGGTGTCCATGAGCATTAGCTAAATACAGTCTGCAAAGAAACTGGATTCAGTAATATTGCTTCTGCCTCATGATGACATCTGTTTTTTGTACTGCAGTCATACATGTGAAACTGCCTTCTAGCTGACAGAATAGTCAGCCAAAGACATTTTTCAGTATCAGTTTTAATTGTGCTTCACACAATGCATGAACAGTGTGAACTGAAGCAATGCAGGTATACAGTCGATCAGCTGTGTTTGTAGGTATGGCACTGTCTCAGCTAAGGTGATAGAAACTAGCCACAAATCAAAATTAAATGTTTTTTTTTTTTTACTTAACTCTAACATACTGTTATAATTCATATTTATCAGTTGATATTGAGTATCTCAAGAAACTTACGAGTATGGCTCAGTTTATGTAGACGGAATATAGCTGTACTGTCATTACATTAAAGTGAGGGGCAGTAAGATATACTGCAACTTGTAGCTTGGTTTATATTTCAGGTTGGTAAGGTATTTCTTAAAATGTCTGTAACCTGTACTAGATTTCCCCAGGAAGGCTTTGGTGCGGAATCATTGGCTTGAACTGGCTTTCCCATAAAGGCTTGAAATAGCTTAGGATTGCTGCTGCTCTGCCTATGAAATGATCTTTCATTTTAATTTTTGATGCAATGGTTCATCCATTTCACCCTTAAATAGCCAATTTTAAATCAGATAGATGGACATTTATATTCACGATGTAGTATAATTTGTGAGCATTTTAAATGATTAACATCATGGAAAAGTAAGTACTTTCAGTCATACTTTAACAATTGAAACAGAGTTAGTATTTAAAACAGGGTTCTGACTCATTAAGTCCGGAGAAAGTTTCACTTTAGTAGTGTCTTAATCCACCTCTCAACCCATGATTGACAGTTCACACCATCTAAAAATAGAAAGTCATGGATCACTCATAGCTTGCATGTAAAGACTTAGAAAGGATATAGATTTGAGTGCAGCACCAGCAAATATTTACTGGGAATCACCTAAACCCATAAGTAGACAATGTAAATTGCCACTTTAATAGTGTTGCAAAATAATAGTGTTTTGCCCCTCTACCATTTCACTGCTACCCCCAGCCTTGAAAGTAAGGAGAAACTTCCGTGGCCCCAAGTTCTGTGAGCTCCCTGATATCAGTGGCTGTACTTGAACTTAACACTTAACTTGGGAGTCAGTTATAGACACTAGACTGTTTCTGCTTTCAGTACAGCTAGTGCAATCATGCATACAGATGATGCCTTCATCTGGGTTGATAATGATTCTGCGAATGAGATTCCTGTGACTGCACTTACTAAAACGAGATTTTGCTGACATCCACTTTATACAAATTTGAAATAAAACATTTTTGCAAAGTGGCAAGCCCCTCTACATCCTGTCTTGTGGAGGTAGATTCCCCACACCACCCTAACTTATGTATACTAATTCCAGTGTTGTTACAACAGCAGAGAAAAGACAAACTCCAGGTTCACTGGAAGTGCTTCTCAATATAATTCTTTTCTGGTAAGTGGACTCCAGAATTAGCATTCAAACACCTGTCACATTCTCCCTTACGCTTAGGATATAGCTATCTAGAGTGCAATGTACTGTATTGATGTACAACTATGTGTTCAATCCAATTTTGCATGAAATCCAATTCATTAGAGACAAACCAATAAATAAGCTTAATTGCTGTTTTCTGTCTTACGCCAAAGTTATGTAACCTCAGGGCTGGTTATCTTGGTTTCCTTCCAGTGTGATAGATCTTCTCCATTTACTTGGATTTTTCTTGAAAGCATATCAAATGCATAAACTATATTCAAATTGTGAGTCATTTGTTTTTATTATTTTTTACAGTTATTTTCAATGCATGACCTCAGGCACCCTACAGCAACTATTTTTGTCTGTTTGCTTAAATGGCAGTTTTTACCTGAAATTGATATTTACAGCCACTGGCTTCTTCATTAAGGGAGTTAAATGTAACAATGGCATAATTCAAATGCATCAGTTAAACAAGTTAAGGTTTTTTTTTTGTCATAAAAACATTCCTATCTTTAGACTCTTGGGATTAAGTTAATAAGCAATGTTACTCTTTGTTTAAAACTCTGCAGTCTTTTTAAATCCATAAATTGTAACTGATCTGAGGACTCCAATTAAAACAGTTTATATTTAAATAATGCAAAAGTTTAATAAAGGTTATTTAAAATAAAATGAAAAAGGCTTATCCAGTAGTAATATATACAGTATGAATTTGTGGCATATGGAGAGTACATCTTATGAATACAGGATCATTTTGTCCTATACATAGTAAGCACACACGTATAAATGTTATGGCAGTCAGATAGATATCAGATATGCGCACTGTTATAACTTAAGTAGGTCATTTCTGTTAATCATATCCTAAAATACAAATATCTAATTTGCTGCCTAAGCCTTTTACTTATAATTGCCTCATTCATGTTTAAACTCATTTTATCTTGGAGGTAAAAAAAAACTCATCCTGGCCTTGACCTGGTTTGCACTCCTGGAGGCAGAAGTTGCTCAGTGAAGGTGGGTCATTATGGTCCATGGACTGCCTCTGCCTTATAATCACTATGAATCTGTGAATCCCCTTGTTCTTGTTGCTCTTAACATCTTGCTGCACATTGGTTTTAAACAGACATGTCTGTGAGTTTCTCGTATGTTAGTGCTGGTAATGTAGAGACAGTAGTACACATGGTATATCAATTTTTTTATGGTATAATAAAATCATTGTATAATGTCAGTGTAATCAGTATCTGGCCACTGAGTGCTTACTACTAAATGTTGTAGTCCTAATGATGACAGTTATGCTGTACATTTCCTATTTGCTTGAAAATGTTCCTGACTCATAAGAGTTTTAATTTATATTTCCAGAATTACCTTAAAACACAATTAAGCTGAATACTTGAGTTATTAGATTTGCTTGATGGCAGTAGAAAGCAATGTCTTTTTAGTCTTCTATCCCTACCTCCTCCCTTCATTCTTGTTCCGCTTGACCCAATCATTCTTAAACGCCAGTGTAGCCTCTCTTTCTCTCCATCACCCTTATCTGTGTTCCAGAGCTCCAAAAAACAATTAGTTCCTATAATGTTCTTCCTGTGTCCCATCTTCTCCACTCTCTTTTTGTGTATCCAGGATAGCCCCTTCACATCTCCTTGATATGGTATCGTGCCCAACATCTTGCTTGTTGTGTTGCTTCTTGCCTCTAGACAAAAGACCTCTAGGTTTTGTACTTTCTGCTCATATCCTCCCCCCTCTATCCAGTACATCTTTCTGGTGGCTTGTCTCTGTATGCCTGACAGAAGTCTGATACCCCTTTCCTTGTACAACCTCTGGAACTACACATAGTACTCAAGGGGTGATCTGATTAGACCCCTCTCAATTCATAGCATTAGCTCTTTTGCTGTTGGGCTCTCTGTCTCTCTAGGGCTGCACCCCAGAATTCTGTATGCCGATGCTGCTGCTGCTGCTCTCTCGCTCTACTCCTGATGCCTCAGTAGAAGTGTGATCAGTACCCCAGATACTTGCCCTGCCTTCTTGTTATCAGTTCCCCTCGTCAAACTGATATTTCACAGAATCTTTGTTTTGGCCAAAGTGTTCTACTTTTCATTTGTCTTCATTGAACCTCAGATGCTATCTTTCTTCCTACTTGACCATCTTTTCCAAATCTTTCTGCAGGCTTTCACCAGCACGATGTACTGATGCACCCATCTTAGTGTTTTATTGAAGAACCTGTTCCAGTTCTGTAGCCTCTTGGATATATTTGAATCAAATACACTAAAGAGCTGTAGACCTTGAACTCACCCAGCACTATTCACTTTTCTTGTTGTTGATCTCATCCCTGTTGCCACAGCCCTCTGTAGACTACCTTGCAGTCATACTGCTATCCGGTACCTACATCTTGGAACATTCTGCACAAAAAGAGGTAGACAAAGCTGCTGAAGTTTCTGAAGCCCAAACTACTTGACATTCCTCCAGTTATACCATAATTTGAGGATGTGCCTGCATAATTGTCCTTAAACCCTCACTCTCAGTTGCCTACTCCTAAAAAGCCTGATTGGTTTTATGAAGAAGAGGAGCAGTTTAGGTTCATATAGAAATTCATTGGCTGGCCCTGCTTTCATTGATCCAGCTACTCAGCTCTGAATGCTTTCCCAAGTGATATAGGAAGTGTGCTGTCACACAAGTTTGGTAAGAGGGTTTACATATATGCTATCCTAGGCACCCTAGACCCCTGTGGCACAATACCATTGGATGATTCTGAAGAAAATGGCCTGGCAAAGGGTATTTCTGATATTTTTATGAAAGAAAAATAAGAAATCTCATTTGGCACAAACAGTAGGTAAAATGGAGAACAATGTTACAAAATGTGGCTACAGATTACTACAGTGGTGTAGATGCCAGTTTTTAGGGCTGCTGTATCTCTGCAGCCATGAGTGGCTGATGACATTCCTTCCTTGTTGACATCAGGGTTCAACTCTAAGATTTGTCATTGAAAAAAGATTTACATTTTTGCTCCCTTTCCAAAAACATTAAAACTTCTGGAAGAGAAAGGGATAGCAATAGAAAATTAAAAGTAATTTTTCCATTCACCATTATCCAGGTATTCCTGGAATTAAAAAAAATGTTTGCAAGCAAGCCTAAACAAGCTAAGAGATATAAATACATAAAAAAAAATACCAAAACGGAAAAAAAAACAGATCTGGAAAACAAAACCAAACTAAATGGAAGCAGCAACAACAAACTCCATTTTAGAAGGACATACCCCAGAACAATAACTGATGATAGTCTCCAGTATCATCTCAATCGTCACGTCTATCCTCTTACTCCTTTGAGGAGGGTTTCATCTCTACATCTAAACTTTTTTCTGTACGAATTCTGAACAAAGTCAAAAGTAATGGGAAGGACAAATGGGCAACATCGAGGACATTTTTAAAATCTTAATCTGTTTCACTTAAAAAGTAAATAGAGCAACTTGTTTTGCAATAATATGGATTTCTAAACAAACAAAAAATGAAAATCTGATGACTGGCATTATTGACTGACTGTAATCCTAAGTGAGTTATCAGAAAATCAGAAGGTTTATGTGGGACATAGCAAAAATGTGAGGCAAAAATCACAGATATCCTAGAAAATCAGGGACAGTTGAAAGGTATGACTTCATCATTTTTATGTAATTGACATCAGATAGTTCAGACAAATGTATTAGGTTCATAGATTAGTACTAGGCTAACTGCCCTTTTGGGCCATTTGAAGCTTAGCCAGTTACCCCATGTGAGAATCAAACCCTGCACCTTGTGTCTTTAAGGTAAACACCTTAACCATTATGTCATCCTCCCATATAGTCAACACATTACACTTCAGACATTTGCACTCATTCATTGCCATGTTCTATTTTACATATACCAACAGAATCAATTCAACTAATATTAATCAGTAACTAATGGATATCCAAGCAAACAGTGTAGCTAGTGCTTTGGGCATAACAACGAAAGAGAATTTATTTAATTTTTTTCCTAATATCAAAGAAGGAATCTGAAATGTCTGCACAGGTATAAAGGTCTGACTATAGCCAGTTGGCCAAGTTTGACTATCAATTCATACTTTTTTCAGAACAGGCAGGGAAGATGGGATTGTCCTTCCTAAGGGGAGAGGTGGAGGGTAAGGTGGTGCAGGGTGACTAGTCAAACTTTGGTGTATTACTTGCTTTTGTATGGTGCAATAAAATCAGTATGCTGTGTCAATCTGAGCAGTACCTGGCTAAGCATACTAATTATTAAATGTTTCATTGATCCTAATGCTGGCAGTTAGACTGTACATTTGTTATCTACTTGAAGATTTTCCTAATTCTCCCACATGGGTCATGCTGCTGTTCTGATGACAACAGGAGAATGAAGGCTCCTCATGATGGGAACCAATATGGGGAAAACATGAGAGTGGCCAATAAAGCCGGTGGTGGTGACCCTTTTTGATGCAATTTGGGGAGAGCACATGCACTGGTGGAGGAGCAGAGGCAGCTCTCACATCACCATCTGTTGCAAGAGGTAGGCTATAAAAATGAAAATGTTGTCATTGCAGGGATGCTGGTGAGAGGACAATGGATCCTTTTGGCTGCCTGGATGATGTCACCCCTTGGACAGAGTAATGTCTGATTGAGAGGATGCTTGATGATTAGCAGGAGTGGAGGCAAAATAATACAAAAATAAAAAGAAAGAACACTAGTGATATAACGATGTTAATAAATATATCAAAACAAGTTCAAAGTGATGACGCTACAGAGTATACTTTGTTTTTTATACAGGACATTTATCTTCGCATCCCAGTCCGTAAAGCTGGCAGACAGTTTTTCAAGCCTGGGGGATCCCATTACCTGTTCTCCTGTTTGTCATTTAATCTTTCCACTCCATCTGATTATTCACCAAATAGCTGAGACTGATGGGGATTCACAACTGCCCTTACATGAATGACTGCAAGATTCATGATGACTTTTTGCAGAACCTACAGCTAGCACATCAACAGTTGTTTTAGTTTTTCAGAGTTTGGGGATGTCCATCCATTACCAAAATATCTTTCCTGCTCCCCAGACGAAGATTATTTCTACAGACTAGATCTTCTATGGTAACCCTTTCTGAGGGTATGGCATTATTGATTTTGGGCATTTTTCTTCATACTTCCAAACAAAAGTAAATAACAGTAAGGATTCTCTCAAATCCCAGGGTTACATCCTCTGCTATCCTTATGGTTCTCAGCTCCATCCTACACATGTGAAAAATATAGTGTCACATTTGCATCTTCAGAGTTTCATGTCTTTAGAACATGTTCTGCAGTGAATTTTAGCCATTGTGGAATAGTTCCACTAGCAACACAATCATAGTGTCATAATCCAAGACCTGCTTTTTGTTCTTGCACCAAGAGCTGCCTATGCTCCAGAATAAAATCACACCAGACTCTTAAAACTATGACTTATTTATTTATTTATTTATGGGGGGGGGGGGGTTACAGAACCTCAAAGTAGAAACCTTGTAGTCTTCATCAGAGAAGGCACAATGCATCAAACAAAAGCTCGTATTTACTATCTTTGTAGCCCTGACAGTTTTTTAAAATCCATCATCAGCTCTTGCTCTCTTAGCAAATGATCACAAACAGCTCTACATGGATACAGTTTATTGAAAAGAAAGGCAGTACCCATTCCTGACCCACCCCTCCCTTTTTTACAAAGTAACCTGGTTCATCTGGGAATAGGAATAATAATGAAACAGAGAATTCTCAGTCTCCCATGAGTGGAAGCTGAGCAACATTAACTTTCTTAATTCTTCCATGACTATGTCACATGAAACAATGCTGTTTGTATAGTGGTACACAAGGGGTGTTGTTCTGAATCCCTCTGTTTAGGGCAAATGACAGATACATCTAGAAACAGAGGCTTGGAAACATAAGTTAGATCCAAGATGCCAAGCTGATTAGCAACAAAACATTGTACAGAACCTACTAAGAACATTTCTACAATTACTGTTACAAAAAAGAGAACTCATCTAATCAAAGTACTAGACATTTACTTTTACTAGTACTGTACAAGAAGTGAAAGAATTAACCATGGTGATGCACAAATCTAGATTATGTCACTTTAAAGGATGTGGCTGGTGGATTCATCATAATTAATTCTTAGCACTGAAGGTAACACCATCTAAGGAAGTAGTTACCATACAGCCATAGAATGGTGTATCCCTCAGTAATTATGCAACTGAAAATATGTCCCAGGCTTTCCATGAACTTCAGGAGGAAAGTAACTTTTATGCAGCTGAGTCAGTGTTGAAGGCCACTGCCCACTTGTAGATAGCAAAACTTCATTGTACGCAGAGAAACCCCAGGTTGTAAACATATCAATGACCATGCTGGGAAAGGACCAAAAAAAAAATGTGAAAACAACCCCCATTTTATGAATAAGAATTCTGCCACTTGGACTGGAGTATTCCTACCCTGACTCATTTTGGGCATTCCCTCTGTACCAGCTGACACACACACTGACTAGCCCCATCTGTCTTTTAAAGACTGTATCAGTTTCTGGTATCTTTGAGTCAGTACAATCGAACTATAGGTGCAACACATTTGGCAAACAGCCATATTGCTAAATGCACTTCATGTCACCATGATCTAGTACAGTCCAACCACCTGATGTACAAAGATCAGCTACTTAAACAAAATATAGGCATATGGGAGAATATGGACTGTGCCAGCTCTCCATGTAAATGCAATAGATCATTCTTTAGGTGAGGACACACACAAGACAGTCAGTGGAAAGCAGCTATAGTGGTTAACAAATGAAAAACATGAATTGGCCACTAAGAAGTAAATAGCCTTCTATCACACTTTGTCTTGGAAGCCTTTTTGTCTCGCAGCAGATGGCCCTAATGCCTGCTCTGGATGGCTATAAGGCTAGCTTTCTATAGGGGGTTTCAGTCTACTGCTCAAATTGCCTGAAACTACAAGGGGAAAATACAGCACTGTTCCTATAGTACGTACTGAGGTCTGTCTCAGAATATAGCCATATGCAGTCGTTTTCTCAGCAAAAGCTTTGAACCGAATCCTCTAGTTTAGAGCTAAGAGAATAAGCCTTAGGTCTTGTAACTCATCAGAAGCTAGCTTGCTGAGTTGGGTTAGTACAAACCCTCCAGCTACATAGTATGGGTCACAGTTTGCAAATGTATGGCTCTCATATATCCAACTGCTCTCTCTCCCTCCACACAGCAGGACAGGTAACCTACCTTCTCATTTCTTTGAAGGCCCTCGCTAAACAATGGTTTCTTTATACGATGAAAGCAAATTAGCTTGTTAAAAATGTTGGCTTCTAATCCCTGCTGTAGATCAGATGGGAATCTGGCACCCTAATGACTTCAGAACTACAGAAAAAAGTGGAATTCTTTTCTGTTGCATATTAATGCACAACTGCTTCACTCCGTTACAGTCTAGATAACCAAATGAACTCGCTTCTCAGAAAAATCCTATCAGGTCACAAGATCTCTGAGATAAACTGACTAGAGCTGCTGCTGGAGAGTTTTCTTGCGGGTCATATTAGCAGGCAAGCTGAAGGATTTGCTTGTACCTTCTGTCAGGGAAGCCAAGATCCCTGTTCTTGATCCCCTACCCACTATGATCAGGCCATTCTTTTTCTGCACTCAAGCTATTTGGGTTGGTCTGGTTCTGGCTTCTAGACAATTGATTCTTCCTTCAGAGTTTAGTTTCCTGAGCCAGAGGCAGATCTAAAGGGATAGAAGACAAAGACCTTCCCAGTGTAAAAGAGCACCAGCCAAGCAGATTGGCTGAGGACCCTCTTTTTGTCTGCTTATATCCCTTCACCTTGTTGGGACAGGTATGCAGGAAAACTAGCTTGGCAGATGAAAGGAAGTAGGGGAAAAAGAAACAAAACAACTGCTTTTAAAATCCAAAAAAATGTGTTAAGGCTGCCTATTTGACCCTTTCAACACACAGGGTTCTCATACTCTTCAAAGAATCTGTAGTTTCAGTTTTTGTTGTGATGCCCCATATTACAGGCACATTACACTCCACCTCCACCAGCTTTTTGCTGTGTCCCTGACCTTGATCAGCATGCTTTAACTTAATCACACTACTGAATTTGCTCAATTTAATCTTCTGCTGGCTTTTCCCGGTTAGGGGTCGTCACAGCGGATCACCTGTCTGCTCATGATTGCCAGTGGAGTTTTTATGGTGCCAAGGTGCCAGCCTGGCACCTAAACTTCCACAGAAGGCACACACACGCACACACTCACACCTAGGGCCAATTTGGAGTGTCCAATCCACCTACAGCATGTCTTTGGGCTGTGGGAGGAAACCGGAGTACCTAGAGGAAACCCATGCGACCACAGGGAGGACATGCAGACTCCACACAGAAGGCACCCCAGCCAAGAATCGAACCAGAGAACCTCTTGCTGTGAGGTGGCAACGCTAACCACTGCACCACCGCGGCCGCCCAATTTGATCAATTTAATACCCCAATTAAACAGCTTAAATGTTTAAGAACAATATTTAATTGAACATGTAAACCAAATCATATATGAAGGGGAAATGGCATCAGCCATTTACCAGACAAACTATCTACAAGTGGGTAAATAACTGCATTACCTTTTGTTTTGAAATATACAGCAAAACTTTGAATGGGGAATGTATGGTTACCATGAAAATGTAGCTATTAACTGTGCTATGAGCTTCCTGGTTGACATTAGTAAGTATTCCACATTTTGCCCATTTGTTCCAAATTATAAGGTGTATAGTATTCGATATTTTGGGTCAGGTTGAGAGTGATGGCCCAAAGTGTTTGTGAGGTAAGTACTTTGACAGTTATCCATAGTTACTGTAACAACTACGTGCTAGAGTTTCATTTCTGCTGAAGGGCATGCATTAGACCACCCTTCCTTCTGTGGGAGCGGATAGTACTGTGCTTGGTGCTCTCTCTTCATTGTATGAGTATCCTACGGCTGTGACAATCATACTGCTGGTAGACGAGGGAGCTCACCATAACAGTGCACATTCCAGCAACAGGATCATTGTTACCGCGCAGGCGCTCTGCCTCCCTCTGTCCACACGGTTCTGCACACAGTCTGTATATATATATATATATATATATATATATATATATATATATATATATATAGTCAGACATGCACCTTTTACAGGCTTGTGGGGGCTTTGAACTGTTGTTATGATATTGGAAAAAATGCAAAACAGAGTTTTGGTGTATTTCTTTTTTTCCCTCCATACCGGGAAATGCCAAAAGTGGAAGAAGAAGTCTGTTGTTGAAAGTATGCTTGAGGAAGATAAATGGCATCATCTCCATTATAACTGGGCTCCCTCTAATGGCTGTGTCGAAAGATTACATCCATGCACCTCTTGGTATATTTAACTGCTAAAAGAGACCAGTCTTGTCATCTAAGGATGGTAATTCCCATTCATTTTTATGAATGTCATGTGACAGTGACCATTGTACCTGAATATCTACTGTTTAATGAGTATACTAAGTAACTGTACTTTTTCATTCATCCTTTTGGAGTCCATTGCAAATCATTGACTCCTTACTAACCAACTAATTGGACCTCACTGACTCCAAATGCCACACTTGAACTTCTGAAAAAAATATATACTGGTGAGAATATTGCTAAACAAAAGATGTGCACTTATCCCCCAGCTAAATTATAATCATTCTGTGAATAATACCTTAAAAAGTACAGGGCCATAACATAAAGACTGTGAACTTCAGGTGACATCACCAGCACTAAGTAATAGTACATAGCCACGTGAAAGACTTCGCCAAACAAATAGGTTTATTATGCAGAGATTCCAAATCTGAGGCTACAGACTGTATCTTGCTCTAAATAAATAAATATGCTTTGATACCTAACACGGTAAGTTCCACTGGATTCCCAGTGATACATTGACAGGCAATACAGTATTATGAAGAATATTTTGTTGCATTGTATACATTGAATAAACCATTCTTCAAAACATAAACAGCCAACTTCAAACTAAGCATTTTTTGCAGAAGCAAGACTCTCTTGTCCTGTCCATGTGCTCATTACTTGTTTATGGTGACCCGGCAGTTACACTACAGTGGGGGTAAGGGAGGAATCCCCTTTTACAACACATAGTTTTCTTATGCAAATAGCAGTCCTGCTGCATTTGCTTAAACAGACTTAAAAAGCATGAAAACAAATTTGACATAAAAATGTCCATGGTCTGCCATACCCAGAAATAAAAACCAGCAGCCCCATGGCAAACACAAATGCACATACAAAAATACATCACAAACTCCCACACCTGCAAATAAAAATAAACAGATCAGCGCTAACCAAAAAATTGTGACTGAATGCAAAACAAGACACATTTTGATCATAAGGCTTCTTGTACCAGCAAAAAAGCAAAAAAACTTTTTTGTCATAAAATGTCATGTTGACAAATATCACTCGATGAACTATAACTTGAAAGAATAACAGCAATGACAAAAAAACTCGAGCAAGTATATGGGGAAACCTGCACTTGCAAGTATATCTTTATAGAAGTCATTGTTTTGAAATCTTCTAGAAGGCTTCAATCATGTTGTTTAATAGTGGTCCTGACATGCAAATCGGTCATCCAACCTGGGTATAGGGGTGAAAGACTAATCAAACTATCTAGTAGCTGGTTCCCTCTGAAGTTTCCCTCGGGATAGCTGGCACTCGGCAGATGCAGTTCTATCTGGTAAAGTGAATGATTAGAGGTCTTGGGGCCGAAACAATCTCAACCTATTCTCAAACTTTAAATAGGAAGAAACTTGACTCTCTGGCTTGGAGCGGGTGTGGAATGTGAGCGCCCAGGGGGCCACATTTGGTAAGCAGAACTGGCACTGCAGGAAGAACCAAATGTCAGTTTGGGTGGCACAATGGTGCAGTGGTAGCATTGTCATCTCACAGCAAGAAGTTCTCCAGTTTGATTTTCGGCTGGGGTGCCTTCTGTGCAGAGTCTGCATGTCTTCCCTGCATTCATGTGGGTTTCCTCTGGGTGCTCCAGTTTTCTCCCACGTTAGAAAGATATGCATCTGGCACATTTCTCCCCAGGCCTGCACTAAAAGTTGGCTTTGTTCCAAGTCATACTTTCCCAGTAAACACATGTTAAATAAAATAAATAAAATACATTGTGCTCATTAGAATGCTAGGTGGACAGTTTCAAGAGGGGTGTGCTCAAAGTTAGAGAAAATCATTTTGTATAATGCATCTCCCTCTTGCACATAACTTCCTTTATGATGTTTCAAAAATGTATGCATCTATTTATGATCATTGCTAAACACACATGCACATGGCATACAGATGAAGAATGTAAGACGTAAAACTGTGTGTGTATACTTGTGTGTTTGTGTGAGTTTATTTTGAGTACATACTTCACACTTTTGGTCTAGTTTAATGAACAATCCAGCAACATGTTGTGCAAGTGGAGATCTTTAGAATGGAACATAGTTCTGCAAGCATAACATGGATGCAGCATATTGCCTGAACATTTAAGCTGCACTGCTGTTGTTGATAAACTCACTTATCTTAGGTAATACAGTCATCCAGTTTTTAGTACATTATTCTTTTTCTTCATGTTAAGAAAGACTTTCAAATAAGACTGTAGTCTTCTAAGAGCTTGAAAATCAGAAGAAAAAGCACCCTTATTGAGTTTCTTTTATCACTATATGTGTTATGCACTAATTTATTTCACATTTCACATGCTATGAAGGAGAACACTTTCCTGCTACTGAGTTTTTCTAATGATATATCCTTACCCAGAGACATGTTTCAATGCTACATGTATTGCCGATACAAGTTTTCAAAGCTGTCTCAGCTTGCCAGAATGCGTTGCCTTTGTGTGATGCTGTGTTACTCTGTGGTCTTTCCTGATAACAAGATTGGTTGCCTCCACATCCATGTCCCTCTGTTTAGCTGGTAGTAATCCTTACCTCACTGATCACTGACCCCTTTAATCAGCCATCACCAGCAACCTTTTCATTAATAAGAGTTCCAAGGTACCCCAGCTTTGGTGGTTCAACAGCTGTCCTGTCACTGATGGTTGCTGCATGTTGTTAAGTGGCTCTTTCCACTGCTTAATTTCCAGGATCTCATCATCAGTGAAACCCCTATTTTTTGCAAACTGTGTGACATCTTAAAAGTATTTTTTTCATCAATAATATATACAATTACGTTGTAGGTGTTTCTTTTGGCAACACATTTTATTCATTTTTGTTTATTTTACAGTTTGGTAACTGGGTAAGTGGGATGGTCTATTGAACATTTTCAGCCGCAACCCAGGTACAAGAGTACAGTAAAGTCATCCTACAAGATCACACTGCAGTGATAAATTTAGTACGTAGAAATAAATTTTAAGGCAAACTGAAGAGTAAACATCTATAAAAAACACTGCAATAAAACTAGTAAAAGTGTACATTAAATATATACGATCTGAAACTTTCTGGTACATACAAGGACCTGACATTGTAAGCTGTAGAACTAGCCAGTGCCATGAAAGCAATTGCACCCAGATTCATTCTGCAAGTGTTACCTAACTTGTTTTTTTTTTAATGTTTGGAGATTTTCTTTATTATTTTATGTCAGTGGGTAGTTGGTCCTAATTTGGGAAGTGCTTTTTCTCCTTTTGCTAGTTTGTATCTAGCTCTGAGCAATGTTAGTGTACTTTTTTGGCTATTCCTAAGGGAGTAGCTTTGTTCCTTAATTAAGAGTAACAATTTAAGCAGTAGACCATAGCCAAGATGTAGCATTTTGTAAATCAGAGAATTAAGGAGTGAAGTGGCACTGTTGGAATGGGCATCCAGTAAGCTTTTTCATATAAAGTCCGGGGTTGGCAGTGTGTATATGTTACCACAATACCATTTGAATTTTGTTGTGTTTTTGGGGGGTTTTTTTGTTTTTTTTTTGATGAATGAAGGGCTATAAAGGGAAGGGCATATTCAAGCTTTGGTATTAAGAAAATTTTGGCTAAGACTATTCTTGCCACATGGGAGAGAAGGTGTGAGAGTCAATAATAAAGTTTTAGTTGTGTCAATACTTTGGTGATAATGCTTTATACCTGTATATTGAAACTCAGTAAAGGATCCAGTATTACACCTGACATTTTTGTTGCTTTACATTTGATACTGTATTCCCTGTTTAATCTGTTTAGTCTAATGGAAAAAGTGACGTCAAGTTCATTGCTGTAGAGAAGAGCATTACATTTGTTTTGATGGTTTTAATTTGGAGTTTATTATTGTGTCAGAGGTTAGTGGATTGGGTCTGAGAAGCTTGTTTATTGTTTATTTATTGACCATTTTCAGCAGAGGCCCAGGGAGAAAAGCTCCAAAAAACTAGGAATGCTTGGTGGGTTTTGTGAGATTCAAAAAGTATATAATCTGTGTATATAACTATTTTTGGTTTTGGTAAGTGATTTCATTTAGAAATAGAGATAAGATTTGCTGCTAATTTACTTGACAGATTGTTCTTTAGCAATCACATTACTGACAGTCACTCAGTGTTTTTCAACTTTGCACTGTCATGTCGTCTCATTAACACTAGCAGTCCATTTCATCACATTCACTGTAGTCTTCATCACATTTCTTTGCAGTTGATTGGTTGGATTTCTATACGTCTTTGCTTACTAGAGAACTCTGCGTCAGACAAAAGAGCTATATGCTTCTACATGTGGATGTGTATCTATCCATCCCACATGTAACCCATTTTCATTTACATCTTCATTGCTTTTAGCATTGTATCAGCCAAAGGACCAGGCTAGTTGCTGTATGTTTATGGCCATGCTTAGAAATATTCTTTGGATTATCATTATCATGCTGACTGTTCAAATTTTGTACCTCATTAAATTGGCATAGGATATGTCCTTTCCCAGATGATGTTACATGGCTATTGGTAGTCAGTATCTTATTCTGTTGCAAGATCTTGTAATTGTTAGTTTGTTTGTTTGGTTCATTGGTTGGTTGGTTGTTTGATTCCTTTTTGATAATTGGGTAAGTGAACTGGCCCTTCTCTGACCCTTTTCAGTGTAAACCCGGCCACAACGGCAAGGGTAAATACAGCATTCTGTAATTTGTTTGAGGCTCTTCTTCAGAGCTTGTTTGAAAATGCACATGCTAATAATATTAAATTATCAGAAGATTTTGATCATGTTTGCACAGGTCTAGCTTATTAAATATTCCTTTAGTAGTTCAAACATTTGCATGGCTTTTTCTGTCATCAACTAAATTTAGACTTTCCTACTGTGCATACCTCCCAAATGTCTAGATTTTTGCTCACATTTCTTGGTCTGCTCATCATAAAATTTGTGGTTTTCTGGTAAATCATTGAGAACTGATAGCTGAGTTTCAGACTTCATACCTTTCAGAAAATGGATGTTAATGCAACACCTGTTATTCTATCAACTTTCTAAGTGTATAAGAGCAGTATTTAAAACTTGTCCCTATTTTTGCCCCCCCCCCCATTATTTTTGGCTTTGTCCAGATTTCTTGTGCGAAGAGGTTGAGAGGTATGCCAGTGTGACAGTGACCATGATGTCTTCAAAGTCAGTCTTAGCTCTCTTCAGTATTGCATACAATACCTACAGAAATGCTGATACCCACTGTAGTAACCTTCATTTATACTGTTTCAAGAGATGTTATGATTATTTGTACTGCTTGCTTAAAACTTGACTGTGAGAGTTAATGATGTAGTCTATGACATCTTCCATTTCATTCAGTAGTTCTGTTTGGTTTGTCTTCTTTGGCACAGCTTTAGCAGCACCTTTACATAACAGACTCATTCTTCAGGAAAATGTATGCATCATTTCACATATTTTAGCAATACCTAATTATGAGGAATGTTACTCATTTTGGATCTTAAAAATCCATGTTCCCCACTCTTCCACACTGAAAGGATATATCACACATTCATTGTTCTGGTTTTTAACAAATAACCATGGTAAGTAATATTAAATCATATTAATTCATCAAAATATTTTTGGAAGTATGAATAAACAGCGCCAGTGTCAATGGCTGCAACCTTGTTGTTGCTTGAGTTGATGGGATCATTGCCCTGATATCCAAACCTGTAGAGTTAAGCTCAATACCAGTTTTTTACATGTTATGGCTGCCTATCTGACTCTGTAAAGCCAACTTTAATGGAGTCAGCTTATACTGGACACATGGAAAAGGACATTAGTACACAGAAATTACATTAAACCCTCCTACACTGCTCCTCAGCTGCTGTCTCTCCCCCTTTGTTAGACATCTACCCCCCCCCAAAAAAAAGAGTACAGTAAAAAAGAAGAAATTTTTATCATGCTCAAAAAAAAAATACATCCAAAAAATCCTAACTGACCAGAAGGGATTATGTTATTACTTTAGGTTATTTTTGGTTCTCTAGTAAACAAAGGACCTCAGGTCCATATTAGATATAAGTGACCTGTATGAGTTTATCCTGAAAGAAACATTTCAGATGGTCAAGATGTAGTCCATCCTTTCTTCTATGTCAGAAGGAGACTGGATGTGCTGTTTAGATCTCCAAGATGCCTGCCTCCATATCAGTGTTAACATTTCATTTAGGTGGTTTCTATGCTTACAGGTAGGAGCCAGTCATTACCATTTCATAAATCTTTCAGTCTTACCTCATCCTCCAGGATGTTCTTCAAATATATGTCTATGGTAGCAGTGAATCAGAGGCTGCAAGGAATGGCTGTTTCCCCTACATCGATGAATAGTTCCTGTCTGCTCCTCACTGAACAAGTTGATGTCAGCTTGAGAGTCCTACTAAACCTGTTTTAGTCCTTGGAGATAACAGAGGACACTGGAAAATCCTTGTAGGAGTTATTGCAATTTCTAACAGGCTGTACTGTAGACACTCTGCTATGCAAGACTCATCTGCTAATAGACAGGATATTCAAATAAAAAAAAAAAAACTTGCTCCCCCAAATTCTTCAGTCTCAATATTCTATAGCAATCCTTGTGTGAGAACCTCGGGGGTTGTGGCATGAAAGGTCATCAGTGGGTGATGACATTTCAATGATCCCAACTTACTGTTCCTACAGGCCTTCAAGTCACAATTTCCAGTGCGTGAATAACTGAATGGTGGCTGTGTACTGTGAACCTGATGATATGTAGCCCATTCTGATTCTCTCCTCATCTATGGCAGTCATCACTGAGTTCTCTGCCGTAAGTTGAAGATGACATTGTCCAGGGTATATTTTCACAGTCAGAGCACAGTTTGCTCACCAGTGTTCTAAAGAAGGAGACAATCTTTTTCACACCAAATATCTTTCAAGATTCTGTGCCTTGATGTGCAATAGCACTCCTATATGGATGACGTGATAGTGGTTTGGTATAGCAGCAGGCAAGGAAAAAGTCACTTCTACCCTTTCTGTGAAAAAGCCATGAAGGCGTGGGAATAAGCTATGTTAAGTGATTCCCAGTCATATTCCTGAGAAAGCCAGTTCTCTAGAGGACCAGGCTCAGTCATTGCTTACTGATGCCTTACAAGTGGTCCCACACTTTGTGGCACTGAAGCTATTCTATTATGGGGAAAACCTTTCTGCAGTCGGCCACCCCATCCAACTTTTACTTGATTCTTCCACTGGGAGAATGCCCCAGTGATGCACTCAACCAGAAAAGACCCCATGACTCATTCGCATATCCCCTGTATCTTCTTATTCTGAAGTTCATATAGAAAACCAGACATAAAAAGGTCAAAATCATTCACATAACCCCATTTTGGTCTTGTCAAGTTTGATTCCCCTTGCTTAGGTCTAATCTCTTTGAAAAGCCTATTAATTTCCAGCTGTTCATGACCATGTTGTCCCATCACTCTGGAAAGACATTCAGGATCTCCACTGCTTATGAAAAATACACGGTTTCTCCATTTCCGCTAATGGCCAGAGATGATCCATATTCTACTAGGGTAGTCCATATTCTTTCATCTACTTACTAGAAGAAACAAATTATTAGACACACATACAAGAGTTAGAAGCACATGAAAAAATAAGTATTTTACATTTTTCTTCTGTCTGGGCTGATTCTAAATCTCCAGTGATTTGAATGTTAGACTAGCGCACAAGCTATTGGGACAGTGGCTAGCTCTCTGGCCTTTTTCCACAATGCATCATTGGATGGCACTTGTGCAAAAGTCACTTGATCTTCATTGAAAACTTTCATGAGACACTAAAACAGTGTAATCTGGATGAGATCTGTAAGTCCAAGTTTCCTTTGATGCCACTGTGATCACAGGCATGTTTCCATGAAGGAGGCCACCCAGAATAATATGACTGGAAATCTGTCCTACTGTTGATGTAGATAGACCTCCTTTTATCAGACAGGAAAGTCATGTACTTACTCTAGTGAGAGATGTGGGGGAGGAGCTCCATTAGTTTCAGCATACTCACCCACCTTACTCTGTCCCTTTTGGTGATTTACTTTAGAGCTAATTATTTTGGTTTTATACTTCACCTGTACTGCATATCTGATATCCAGAGAAGAACTAGCTCCAGAGTGTCATAGATAAAGGTTTAGTAGCTCAAGAAGGTTTAAAATGCCAAGGTTCCTAACACCTGACAAGATAAGTCTTGTTGACAAGGAAGAACGTGCTTATCTAGCTGTGTCATTACAATAAGTATATAAATTCCAGTTACCTGCTTTAGCTTCCTAACACAGACCTGGTATATGTTACTGCTAAGATTTACCTTTTGCTTCACACGTGATATTCCATTCTTCTACCCCAGCTTCCATCATCAAAAATATTATGAAACAAACCCCCCACATTCATTCCACTGTCAGACCAATACGACCAGTATAGGTATCAGTTTTATGAATTTTGCCCCCCCCATTGATTTATGGCTGATATAATGAGAAGACAGACTTAATTCTTGGAGTGACTATAACATCTGCAAAATATATTTGAGTGTCAGGCTTTAATGTGTAAGATTCTCTAAACTCATTTCCACATGGACATGATTTCTTTATGCACAAGGTGTGTGTGTGCCCAGTGTCATCACGTCTTTGTTACCAGTCTTCCTCATTGTGTATTCTAAGCAATGGAGATGTACTAAATGCATTAGAAATCTATATAGAATTGTGATTTTATTTGGATAAAGTTAAGCAAACTATTTGTCACAGAGAAACAAGGACACCAAGATGTTAAGGAAATGTTGCTCAAGTGACATTCAGCTACATTGACATTTGCCACACCAAATGTTAGTGTTTTCTTTCAAGGCCGGTTAAGGGTCATGTTGGGGAAGAAGCATCTGATGTAGATACCTGTTTAGAATATCTGCAGAGTGGCTATGAGGCTGTCAGTGTACATCCTCAACAAAGACTAGAATATTAGGAACTCTTCTAAAATGAAAGTCGGCATTAACTGAGTGATCCTGTATGAGATTTTGTCATGACTGCCATACATTTTTTTTCTTGTATAGTAGGCTGCCTGTAGCAAACCACACTGGATTCAGTGCAGCATGAGTGCATTACATTTTGAAAAACATCAAATCCCACTTGATAATATGAGGTGCACAGCATAACGTCAGACATTCAAGAGATGCTTCTGCAGCAGGTAGCACTTTTCCACTGCACAACACATAGGTTGTGAGAAATGTTCTGCTTCCAATGAGCCCTGTTTTCTTTCTGATGCTTCATGTGTGTCAATTTTTTTCAGAAATTGTACTTGTACATGTCTCTTGTTATCTGGCCATTAAGCAACCTCAAGCTGTTGGGAAGAATAAGAGAGGACATGATGACCCATCTCTGTTATATAGTGTAGTGTCTTGAAGTCAGTGATATCAATGACAGCTGGAAACCTTTTCAGTAACACTAAGAAAGTTATGAAAAGACCAGTCAAAAGGGAAGGATGTTAGTCCAGTCTTTTACACTTTCTGCAAGACTGTGTCTTGATGAGGTATTGTTTTGCTGTATTTGTATGTTTTGTGAAAAATTGTATGCCTTTTGCATAACTTCCTCCTTCACTTTCCTACATCACTATGCTGACTATTTTTTTTCTTAACAGTTGAAATTTAGTAAGGGGTATTCAAAAGCACACAATGTACTGTGCCATTCTGTTTCTAACAGGCTTGCTCAGTGCATTATCAGGGAGAACTTCAAAGAATGCTATAGCGGTATGGCATTATAAAGCTACAGTGTTTTTTCTGCATAAAGACACATGCAAATGGGGCAGTCCAGGGTCTTGTCTAATGTAAATTAATAATGGGTTCTGCCCTGGAGCCATAGCTCAGACTGTATTAAGTGTTTGATTCAGAATCACTGAAGAGGTTTTTACTCCATATGACTCCCTCATACCTCTGCATCGATAATTACCTGAGTAGTCCAACTAGACTGCAAGAGCACAGTGCTAGCAGCATTACCCAGCTGATCACTCCCTATATTTGATCCCAGTGTGCCTTTTTTAAAAATTGTAGATGTTAAAGAAATCCCAATCCCTCAGAGCCACATGCTCCAGGGATCTAAACCTTGTCATCACAATGAACAAAACATGCTGAAAGGATAGGTTCCTGACACAGAGACTCCCCAGACTCTGGCATAGACTGCCCATACATGTCAAGCAGAGTGCCTCCTTGGCCCTCTTCAAAAGGAACCTTGACAATTGGATGGGAGATAGGAAATTCACCCAGGGGATCACTTCAGTCGCCCTGCTAGACAGGGGTCCAGGGAAGTAAATATTGTGGGAAGAAATATCCAGGGAATTGTTATGGCTAGGCTTGTATAGGCCCTAGGGCCAATAGCCTAGTATCAACCTATAAACCTGTGAACCTATAAATTGTGTGTTACAGTTAACATCAAGTTTGCACCCAAGGAACATGTAGTAAGTAAAATAAGGTAAGCCATTTATTTTGTTAAATTAAAAAAATAGTTCACATTGTGCCAGATTAAATTTCAGCATTTTATTCAATCCCTGCTGGATTTTCTGTTATGATGGACCTGCTTTGTTGTCACTAGGGTGCATATATTTTCATTGTCTCTGTCCAGGGGAAGGATTGGGCAAGCAAGGCCCAGATGCACACTTCATGCCAACTTCCCTGGTACAGAAGAGAGAAAACATAACACATTTCTGATATAAGGAACAATACCCTTGAGGGATATGTCACACACAAAAGTACATGACATCCCTAATAGCAGACTACTACATGCCTACCCCTTGGTCATTTAAGGGCATGTATATGAGGAATGTAGGGCCATAAATGAAGACCCTCTTTCCCCAATACATAAACCTACATCACTCTCACCATACATACTTCTCACTCCCAAGGGAAAAATGTATAAATAGAATAGCCATGATGAGGCTTGATAATCAAATGGGGGCCAGAGCCCCTCCCAAAAAATTAACCTGCATGGGAGGGGCTTACTCAAGTAAATAATCAGTGCGTGACATGATTATGAATTGCTGTCTATTGGAGAGTACATTTTGCTCAGTTAAGAAAACAAAAAGGCATGTGTTGTTATGAAAATGATCTTTGCATCTATTAAGAAAAATGCTATTGTAGTTTGCCATATTTTGCTGTGGTCGCCATCTGTCATACCTTACTTGTGCAAGTCAAGAATAGCACGTGCCTTAAAGACTAAGCATCTACAAAGCTTATTTTCATGTGGGACTAATGACTCTTGATGATTCTACATACACTGGGTAACACATGCCTGTTTTATGTGGCATACCAAAAAAGTAATAACCGTATTCCTAAACAACTAGTAGCCCAAGTACAGGAGGTCAAGGGTATTAATCAGCACAGGACCCCCTCAGCTGTGTTATGTATTGCTAGGACTGAACACAGTAAATGTCAAGGAGTGAGCTGACATTATTTAATTATTTGTAATCTAGTAGTTTCAGAAACTTTTTTGAGTCATTTTTAGAAATGACTTTCTAAGTAGGTGAGCCCCAAATGGCTAAAGTAACAACAGAAGAAAAACACATGATCACACTCAAACCAACACTTGTTGAGCTAATATTAAAACTGAGTAAACGTTTGCACTTTTATTTGTGTAATCTGGTGAGGTATAAATTATTCATAATGATATTTACTGCAGATCTGGAACAAGGAATAGAAACGTCTATGTGATACAGCTTTGGACTATGTCCCTTTAATAGAACATCCTAGTCACATAATAGTTTAGCCAAAGCTAACTAGTAGGACTCATACATAAGCATGTATGAAAGTTGAGAAAATGAAACTGTAGTCAAGTAGCATTAACTATTTGTGTAATGCAAATTTAGTAAAATGTATTGTTTACAGTTTCCTAAAACTTGTGCAGCAAACAAGTAAAGGCTTCTCTAGATTTGTGTCTAGTAAAAGATTCATGTTCATTTATGCACCCTGTAGACACTTGTATTTGTGCACACACGTGCACTCACACACACACACACACACACACACACACACACACACACACACGTGTGTGTGTGTCTATGTACATATTAATCAAACAGCACATAATACATGTGCACACACTCACCACAAGTTCTCATCACATAAAGATCGATGACTTCCCACATTTTAAGAGTTTCATTTCACATTTTGTGCATGTATATCTAAATAAGTCTTAGCCATCTTCGTATGCTCTGGATTCATTCATCAAACAAGTTGTGATAAAATGAGGGAGCGAATTCAGACCGTCTCTGTGGATGATGCTGCAGTTTTGCTAAGGTAGGAAAAGGATATACCCATATGGATTACAAACAGACAGAAGAAGGGAAGTGAATGGATGGTTGCCATTTAAAATTAATTTCCAGAAATTCAAGGTAGTCATGCAAAAACAAGAAACTAAATATAAAATGTTATACGATTAGAGGGAAAGCCGGGCAGTCCAAAAAGACAGAGAGATAAGTGTCAGTGACTTCCTAGAATAGTCATACAAGTGGAACATACATACAGATGGGCAAATCGTGTTATGCCCAAAGGAGTACCAAAAGTGGAAGGTAAAGCAGTGCTGATGCAGTTCTATGTATCACTTCTGAGGCACAGTCTACAGCACTGTACCCATCTGTGGAGCCATCATCAAGGAAGAACAGAGACAGCATGCCATATTGTTTAAGTACTGCCTATATGAATGGATAGGCATACACTCACTGGGGATTAGGCAGAAAGAAATCTTTGTTCTCCTAAACTGTACATGTGAAAACAATAAGACTATCTCTCACATAATTAGCAGACACTGGGGAGAGAAGGCAAGTGAAAATGTAAAGAGATTTAATCACTTCTCTTTCAATGCATGAACTGCTGAAGGGGTAGGATACCATAACTGTTAAAAATGTTTTCAGACATGAGTACACCACAATGAAAGGCTTGGACAGTCTGTGCAGCAGACAATGTGGTTAGGAATATAGGTCATGTAATCACTTCCTATTCCATTTAAACAGCATACTATCAAAATGAAGAATGAAGGTTTGGCGAAAACGGGAATGTTGAATGACAGTTGGCTGATTCTCATATTGCTGACCTTCAGTTCTGTGAGTGTCCTTTGTAGAGAATGCCACTGTGCATTCACTTCTAGGTGGTCGATGTTACCAATAGAGATCGCGGTATAGTGCGAATCAGGAAATTTACCGTTTTCCTCACTGTAGTGTGTTCACTGAGTTGGAATATATAATTTGTAGGGGGTGTGGGGGGTGCAGGCCTGCAAAAACATGAATTTCAGTTTTGTGCAGTACGGAACTGGTACAGTTGTACTGCTGGAAAGCAGGCAGGGTAAGTGGACATTTATCACACTGTTGCAAAAGGTGCAGTGGAAAAAGCATGTCAAATTCGATTTCACAGCAATTACTCTTTTGACATAGCAACCTACCTAATATGCAGCGCATCGCACATTTAAACAGCATTTTTGAACGGTTTACATTCTGACATTCGATGTTTTGATAGTAAACATATTTAAACCTATATGGTCAGGGAGCCCTCAAACTCTCATGCAGGGCTTGTGCACCCTGCACCTCCATAACTAATTCTGAGGTTGTCAGCAGTCATAAAGTCATGGAAGGTTATATCAATGCTGCCTGATTATGGTTAGTCTCCAAGGCACATTGAGCAAACTTAAATGGAACAGCTGATGAAAGAGTAAATAGAAGCCATGGGTTATAACTCCTTGTGAATGAAAAAGATAGACCCAACCTTTGTTTCAGTAAATAAGCAGGCTAAATTTCAAAATGGTCTTTTTTTCTGTATCCTAGCCTGTGCTTCTATTAGTATTCTGTATGATAGGTTGGCAGTGGGCATTGCATTTTCTTTTAAATTTTGTAGCTGGGACCAGACTTTAGGGTGTGGAATTTCATATTTGACATTTTTGTCAAGCAGTAGAAAAATGCAGTCCCTGTGCAAAATAGATAATTGCCAAAAGGTGAACAACTGTTCTTTACCATACAGTATGTATAGCTTATTATTTCATTAAAAGATGTATTACTGCTTTTAGCAATGTTCTTGATAATTATTGTGAGTACTTAACCCTTTTCCAGATTTATTTGAACTGATGTTTTATCATTTCTTTACACATTCTTTATAAAAATAGCTTTATCTATTTTTGTAGGAAAGAGATTGCAGAAGCACAGTTTCTTTAACAAATCTCTGTGAGGGTAAATTATTTACTCATTTGAACAGATTATTGAAGCATTTCAGATCTTCTGTAATCAATAACTGTCTTGTTCATTGTTATTGTGTACCCCCGTACAGATGTTTATGGTGTTCTGTTTGACTGTAATGTATTAACTGTGCTGAGAACAGCAGAGTTACACTATGTTTTGTTTTCAAAGTGTTCTATCCTTTTGTATAAATATGTAAAAATCCAGTCTAGTGCAGTCCTGTAATGTATACAACAAAGCACACATCTTACATGACAACCATTTTTGTATGAGTGTCCTAAATGTTGTTATGCGAAGTATTGTTTGTTCTTGTAATTTTTTTACTGCCTAACATTCACTAATTTGTCAGAGCCTTATTTTTGTCAAGATGTTATATAATGAGACTTTGATGTCACTGTGTGCAAATGTATTTCTTACAATGTCTATTTAATTGAAACAGTGGCTTAACATTACAGGGTTTTGGAACCTACAGGGATTTCTATAGTATCACAATTGTAATAACACTGACAGATGAAGTTTTTAATATATGATGTATCAATATATATCACATTTTATTTTATATTGCAAAATGCATATTTTCTTGCTGGACGATATGAAATATCGAGTTGATTTTTGCATGACTTATTTTGTTTTTTTATTTATTTTTTTCCCAAAGTGCTTAAAATTACTTGTCCAGGTTTATTAGCTGTGCTTTTTTTTACAACATGCATAGTACTACGTTGTTCCTGCTGATTGTCAGTGTACACTGGATAATGATTGACCTTGCAGTTCAGCATGGCTTTAACTAATGCAGCAACCTGAGCATGCAGAAGTAAAACCTAAACCACGATCAATGGGTGTCAGTGCTAATTATGACTGAAAGTGAAGGTAATGTCACCTTTTGTTTTTCTTTTAAATAAAATGCCCTCTTTTAACAACAACCAAAAGCTTGTCTTGTCTGAAATTCATATTGTAATTACATTTTCTGCTGGCATAATTCTCAAAGCTAAGCTTCATAAAACGTCCGAATTCAGTAAGATATTTACAGTGTGTGAGCCTTGACAGCAAATATAAATTGCATTCATTCAGCAAGTTTGACCATTTGTTAAACTACTGCATTTAATAAAAAATACAAATGTAGCCATCAGTGTGAACATTTATTGCAGCATCAGCTCATTGATACTGTACTGGCTGAGCAGACATTATTGCTAACTAAGCTGTTGTAATACCTGTATACTGTCTACATTAATATTTTTGTGCAGTTAGAGTACTACAGTTTAGATGAACAAAGAATGATGGCCCATATTAGTAATAAAAATATAACAAATGTAATGTCACCCTTCTAAAGCAGCAAACTAAAAACATGTTTGTTTGTCCAGCTTGTATGTTTTGTCACTTAGACTGTTCATTTCATCTTCCTGAGAAAATACAGAGAAAATTGTCCTGTTACTGTCATGCTTACATCATCAGGTTCACATTTCAAACTTCTGACTGTCAGGTCTGACCTATTAATTACTTTGGTATTTTATTTTTTCCTATTATCTTATTATAGGACTGTGTGTGTGTGTGTGTGTGTGTGTGTGTGTGTGTGTGTGTGTGTGTGTGTGTGTGTGTGTGTGTGTGTGTGTGTGTGTGTATGTGTTTGTTAAGGTGCCATTGGCTTGCTTGTGGCTTGCATACGCATGTACTGGCATTTTTGATACCCGATAACATCCCAGCCTGCTTCCTACAAGAACTCAGGCAGGAACTTGCAGTACCATTAGTCACCCTATTCAACCAAAGCCTGTGTACTGGCTTTGTCCCAGCTGAGTGTAGGACAGCCGTCATCCCTTTGCACAAAGGGATGACGGCTGTCCTACACTCAGCTGGGTGTAGGACAGCCGTCATCCCTTTGCACAAAGGTGAAGCGTCCACCAATCCAGGAAATTGTAGAAAGTCAGCCTAACTAGGCTGATCTGCAAGGCCATGCAATGGATTGTCATGCACCTTATTAACAAGGACATTGGCAACCTCCAAACACTCGATCCACACACAGTTTGGCTTTGCCAAGGGGAGGTCAAGTCTGTTAAATTTGGTCGACTTCTTTGAGATTGTCACCAATGCTGTGGACAGGGAAAAGACAGTGCACGTCACCTACCTTGACCTGACCAAAGCCTTTGACACTATTCCCCATTCAGGCATAATAGACAAACTCTCTCAGCTAGGCATCAATCCGTATGTTACCACATGGGTAGTAAATTGGCTCACTGATCCCACCTAGTCAAAATAGGGGAGGCCACCTCAAGCAGTAGACCATAATGAGTGATGTACCCCAGGGATTGGTCTTGGGGCCTCTGTTATTTAGGATATACTTTTCTGAGGTGCAGGCCAACACCAGGGGGCTATGGCTGACTACATGCTGGGCACTGTCATCAATTCCCCTATTGATGTGGACATCCTTCAAGAGGGTCTCAACCAAACAAATGACTGGTGCCAGAAACATGGCCTCAAGCTGAATACCAAAAAAATGCATCATCATCCCCTTTGGGGAGAGTGACATCCCCATAATTTATCACATTAATGATAATGTCCTAAGCATGCAAACAGTCATGAGGGAATTGGGCACCCAGGTTGATAGCAACCTGACTTTTGACCTCCATGTTTCCTCCTTTGTACGGAAAGCTTTCTACTTGACCCACCTCATTAGTAAGCGTATCTCATCCAGGGACAAGGAGGTCATAACATCCTTATATTCTTCCCTTATAAGACCCATTATTGAGTACAACACCCTTTTTGGCATGTACCTCACAAAGCACATGCATCAGCTGGAGAGACCACAGAGGTTCCTCACCCAGGAGAACCCAGGGCCTCAAAGATCTACCATATAGGCTAATAGCCCTGTCCCTCTACTCAGTTTCATACAGACTTCTCAGAGGTGACCTCTGTCTGGCATACAAAGCAATCTCAAACCTCGCCTTGATGCAACTGCTGCATATCTGCAAGTCAAGCTCCACTCGAATAACTCGCATGTGCGACATCAACCTGCTCTGTGACATCAATAGGACTTATTGGTGGGACAGGACTTATTGGTGGGACAGGTTTGTGTCCCAGAGACTCCCCCATCTGTGAATTAGACTCCCTGTCCATGTCAAACAGAGTACCTCATTATCCCTTTTTAAGTGCAACCTGGATTACTGGATGAGAAACAGAAAATACACCCCTGGGATTCCACCAGTTTCCCTGCTGGACAGAGGCATTGGATGCTGACTTGTTTAAACATGGGATAAACTTTTGGCTAGGCTTATAGGGTCCTCAGGGCCAATAGCGTAGTAACTTCCTATGATACTATGATAATTTATATTGGTGGTACAAGTGGTCAAATTATATAACAGACAAACGTCAGCAGTTCAGCTGCAGTATAATTGAGGTGTTTTCCTTTTCCTCTGTGGTTGTATGACCGTGGAGTTAGTGTATTTAATTTTTGGGGGTGTGGGAGGTTGTGTTTGAGTAGTGTTAATGAATGCATTTGCAATCACTTGTAGTTATTTTTTTTTATTTTAGATAATAGGAATCAATGATGAATCTTTCCAGTGTGTGTTTTCTTGATCAAAGCTCATCAGCAATTAAAAGAAGTAGAATCATATATACAGTTATTTGCATATGTGTATGTGTGTGTGTGTGTGTGTGTGTGTGTGTGTGTGTGTGTGTGTGTGTATATATATATATATATATATATATATATATATATATATATATATATATATATATATATATATATATATATATATATATATATATATATATATATATATATATATACATATATATATATATATACATATATATATATATATATATATATATATACACACATATATATATATATATATACACACACACACACACACACACACACACACACACACACACACACACACACACACACATATATATATATATATATATATATATATATCTATATATATATATATATGCACACACACTCACACCCATATAAATAAATAGATATATTATCCCCCTTTTATTCATTTATTTTATATTTGATAACTGGGAAAATCTGTCTGGACACACAGTCATAGGTTCATAGGTTGGTACTAGGCTATCGGCCCTAGGGCCTATACAAGCCTAGCCATAACAATTCCATGGCTATTTCTTCCCACAATATTTACTTCCCTGGACCCCTGTCTAGCAGGGCAACTGACGTGATCCCGTGGGGAATTTTCTATCCCCCATCCAATTGTCAAGGTTCCTTTTGAAGAGGGCCAAAGAGGCACTCTGCTTGACATGTATGGGCAGTCTATTCCAGAGTCTCGGGAGTCTCTGGGTCATGAACCTATCCCTCCAGCATGTTTTGTTCATTGTGATGACAAGGTTTAGATCCCTGGAGCATGTGACTCTGAGGGATTGAGATTTCTTTAAGTGGACCATGTCCAACAGCTCTGGGTTTGACATGGTCTTGTATGCTAAGCAGAGATCGCCTCTGAATAGACGATATGCGACAGAGTATAGCTGGAGTTTTTTTAGACGGTCAGCATAAGGCAAGTCCTTTTTCAGCGGAGGCCCGCTGAACATTTGCACATTTAAACACAGCATTAGTACAAACAAGAACAAATAATACATTTATAAAATGGTAATATTAGTACAAAGAAGAATATTAATACATTTGTGAAATAATTAAATAAATAAAGATGTACAGTATTCTTATATTATAAAAATCTTGTGGTGAAGTAACAAATATATATTAAAATAGTTATTATAGTTGTAGTACACATTATCATCTGTAGTTAACACTGCTGAAGGGACTAAGAAGGAGATGATGCAGCATTTGCATTCTTAATCTACATGTTACCCTGGTGTGGAACAGAAGCACAGCCAATTACTAGCAAGATGGACTTTCAGGGCTCTTTTAAATTCAGTTAGGCTGGTGCATAGGGAATTCCATGCTCTGGCTGTATAGGCAGAGTATAGAGATTCACCTGCAGAGTTAGAGCCCTTAGAGACTTCTAATAGATTTTTGTTATTGGAGCGTAAGACTCATTTTCCGGTATGTGGCTTGATGATATTATTTAGAACTGGAGTTTTTTCTGGGTGATGTAAAATCTTATGGGTTAGGATTAGCTGGTTATACAGTAGGAGATGAGGAAATTCAAGCCATTGTAGTTGTTTTAGGGCTATACAATGATGTAGGAACAGCACACTACATTGAGGTGTGTAAAGCTCTCCTCAGTAAACCAGCACAATATCAACAGCAAAAAGGAGAGAGAGCACCACAGCTAGAGCAGGTCTTTGTAATACAAACTTTAATTCGGTAGTAAGCGCTTTCACGCCCCAACGGACGCTTCTTCAGACTTCAATGAATACACAACATAAAATCACCTACATTTATACTCATACATAAGCAATCAAGCAATTAAGCAATAAATTCATCAATCAATTAAGCTTGATTCAACCAATGGTAAGTTTCCTAAGGAACATAATGTAAAAACATTTGCATCAATGACTGGTCAAAAGTCATGGTACAACTCAAAATATAAAATATAAAATTTCTGGTGCAGGATAGTTATTCAAATATATATATGTGCATATTGAAAATATCAATAAATAAATACATAAAAAAAAAAAATATATATATATATATATATATATATATATATAAGCATTTCTAACATGTCTATCTATACAAATATATATATATATATATATATATATATATATATATATATATATAAAAAGTACATTAAGTGTGAAGACATTTAAATAATTATTATAAGAATATATATATATATATATATATATATATATATATATATATGTATATACATAAACTCACATAGTTCATAGTGATATACAGAAAAAATATATATATATATATGTATAAACATGTACTTACAAATAAATACATTCATTCATAAAAATTCTTTTAAAAAATTCACAGATAAAAATATATATATGCATTCATGAAAAGCATAGTACATAGAAAACTGTGCACACGTTACTCAATGCTTCAGGGGGTTGTTTAATAGAAGAGGCTTTAGTACAACCTTGTCATTTAATCCAAACCCCTTATCTACCTGCAACCTAAGTATCCTCCTTATTTCCCTCTGTTCTGTATAATTTGTAAAATTCCCTAGTCTATAGGTACAGGGTACTAACTCAATCACTAAGAACAAAAACTTGTGCGTAGTATCATTCTCCAGGATATGTCAAGCTAAGGCATCCCCTTCATCTTCTTTATTAATTGCATAGATATGTCTCTTAATGTGCGGTTCGTCATCCCTACATACAAACATGGACTTTTAATACAATAGGCCAAATATATCAAATCCCTACTCATGCAATCTGCATAATGCTTAAATGTATATGTATAGTTCGTGGTAGGATGTATAAAACCATTATTGCTACACATAAATTTACAATGATTGCAACATCTGCATGGACAGATACCATGTCTCTGTGAAACCTGACTATTAAGTTTAGCTTCCTTATAGCATAATAATCTCTGTAAAGATTTGTGCAGTAGGAGTGGCTAAAGTGTATAAATGTAATTGATGTGGGGGAGGGTGGGAATGGGGTTAGGTTAGGGAGCGGAGAGAGCCTGAGTGCAGCTAGGGTGAACGGAGTGGGTTGAACCCACAATTCCAGTGAGCAACAAAAAAAACAATAAATCAGCTAAGTGGAGGCCAGGTCATTATATGAGAGATCTAAAATTAAGGTTAATTGTGTGTTGAATATATTACCCAAGATATAAGATATAGTGGGTATTGAAAGACAGAGAGTAATTACAGGAGCTATGTGTTATACCAGAATAATACAATTATTCTGAAAACCAAAAGAATGGAGGATTAGTAAAATAAGGACAGACAGAGAAGTTAGTACTAAGAGAGTGGGGGGAGGGCGTACAGCAGCTATCCAATGTGCACACCTTAAGTAGATTTACCTGCTTGCCAGGAGGAAATTGTTAATAAAAACATTTAGCATACACTTTAATGGTATGAATGGCTTGGTCAGCGCAGGCACTATTTGATGTTAGGAAGCAGTGTTCCGCGGTGAGCATTCAATAATAATAAACCTTCATGCAGGAGTAAGGTTGCAGGTATGGCATTGTATAGGAGACCATCAAGAGAGGACTGGTACATAAACTCTGGAAAGAAGAGAGAGAAATTAAGTGGAAAAGTCTGTGAATGTAAATTTACAAGAATAATGTGAGGGTAGTTACAACACGTGAGTCTAATATACTAATATAGTTGTATCTAATAAATTCTAATGAAGTTAACAGGGACCAATGGAAAAACCCAGTATACTACAAATACAAGTTATCTTCAGCAGTGTTCACTAGAAACAGTGTACACTAAATCTTAGACAGTAGACTGTCCGTAATTAGAGAAGCTATTAATCTGTGTTATTGCATTATATCTGAATGTTATACATTGATAGTCTATGTAAATCACAATAACTAACTGTTGAGTGCACCCACTGGGCCAATAGCTTTACAAGGCTCACACAAGTCTCTCAGAAGACGTGCTATGCGTTAATGTGTACTCCTCAATAAATAACTACACAGAATAACATGTCAATTACTGTAAAAATACTAAAAGTCATTACACAGTCACAAACGCCGTATAAAAGAAAGCGTTCGCAGTACATTTCCATGCTGCCGTAACTCCCAACCAGATTATTATTGAATAGAGTACAGAATAAACAGTGCTTGAAATTCATTCCCATTTAAAAGTAGACAATGCAGTTATTTTAAACAAGCAATTCTGGTGCTGATTGCGAGTGGCAGTATAGTAGGATTTAGAAAACCTTATATCAATTCAGGTGATATATTACTCATTCCAAAAGATGATTTATATACACACAAAGCATTCAAATTCAACAGCATATTATACACAAAAATGTATTAATCTGATGTTAATCTTCTTTCCATTCATCACTGGTAGGGTTGTCAATTCAGTCCTTGGAACTGAGTCAGCCTAATAGCAAGCTCGCGCCAGCCAAAAAAACTCTCTAGCTAAGCTTCTACCCAGAGTGTCCTTCTCCCTGTTACCTCAGAGCTCATTTGCCGCGTAGCCGTAAGGCTGCATTCAAGCCAAGCTCTCAGCTAAGTGTAACATTTTTGACATTTTCCTAGATATTGTGTATCTACTTCATATTCCTTGTTGGTATTTTGATATTTCTTTACTTTTGAATCTATCGATAGACCTTTTTACCCTTCTGTTTTTACCTTTATGATAATCTTCAGTACCATTGCTGGTACGGCCTTTCTCCCTACCCCTCATGGTATTTCTTAAATATCATAGTTGGAATTTCTCCTTCTTCTTCTTTCACCTTATCTCATATATCTATATAAATATAGAAAAACTCTTTGCCTTATTTCCCTTAGTTTCCTTCTAACTAGTTATGTGTTTATATTTTTTTCATGATGTCTGATTAAAAAGGCATGTCAGGGTTTAAGCATTGTGCTTCTTGTAAGGGAAAACTGCCTAACAGTGATTCCCATGATGACTGTGTTTATTGTCTAGGGGTGCGTCATCTTTCGGTGCAACCTCCTTGTGTGAGTTGCCAAAGTTTTAGTCAGCACACTTTAAATGAGCACAAAAACAAACTGATTCTAAAGGGCCTCCTTAAGATGCCCTTTACAGAGGCCCTATCTGTGATGGAGGTCTCATCCCCTCCTACAAAAGAAAAGAAAAGAAAAGGTCCCACTCTGTTCCCTCTTTACCCTTGGGTGACCAGGACAAGTCTGTTAAGCCTAAAGTACAGAAATTGTCTTTGGAGCATAAGTCCACCTCATTGGCTCCAACCTCTTCCACTCCGACTACAACTGTTCCTTTGTTGGCGCCTGTTTTAGCTCTGATACTATCTATGGCACCAACTACTGATTTTCCAAAGGTTTCTCCTGCTTCGGCACAGTGCATGCCTTCAATGCCTACCTCTGTGATTCCGTTTACTACTGAACCTTCTGTGTCGGCTCTGAGTGCCTCTCTGGCACCAAGTCCTTTCACGGTTCTGATAACAACAATTTCGACGGAACTGGTTCTTGTCTCCAAACTTGAGAACATCGATGCTGATAGACTCTACACTAAGGACCCGATACTCTCCATCAACAGATCCTTTTCTAGGGCAAGTATACAGTCCATTCCTAGAATGACCTGACTCCCCATCAGGAGTGTCCACTAGATCCACCAGAAGCTTTTCCGAGTTTGACGTGCTGCGCCCGAGTTTGACGTGCTGCGCCTTGTGGTTCAGCTGTTGAGAGCCGGGGGATACCCACACCATCTAGGACCCATCCGCTTGCAGGATCTGGGTTGGTTTCTCCATGGACCCATCCTACTCTCCTCCTTTGACCATACCAGTTCCAAAGTCTTCAGCTCTGATGTCCTATTCAGAACCCCCCATCTCGGCAGCAGTAGTAGACCTCACTGTGGCTCCAGGACTGTCCGTTTGGCCTTTGGTCCCTTCAAAACCGAGCCTTCCTCAACTTTGTGATTGGGCTGCTGGCTCTTTAGCTTGGTGTACGGTTCTGAGTGTGTCTACAGTTCCATCCACAGTGCCAGGAGCACTGTTTGCACCGATCCTGGTTGAGGCTTCACCCTTGGAAGCGGGTTCGGAGGAGCGGGGTGTGACCCCGGTTCCAAGGTTGCCCCTCTCATTTCCAGGCTCCCATCCTTCTTCAGTCGGACCTGCTTTCCGAGCTATGGAGAGGACACTTGCTTCTGGAAGCATTCCACCAACGTCGGTACCCCAGACCTCTTTTTCCCCTGAGCTACAGCTGACACAAGCCACCACCCTGGGACACTGGGCAGGAAAGTCGCAAGAGACCCCGTTACAGGGCACCCCTTCTTCTGAGTCCTCTTCAAAGGCCTCTGCGGAGGAGCCACCATGGAAGAGATTGTGCAAGAGGAAGCATGTAGACTCCCCTGAAGATTCTCTGACAGAGGATATGGATTTCGATGATGGGGAAGGCTCCCCACAGTCACCCCATGATGATGTCTCCTTTGGTGACATCCTTGAAATGTAGAACCCAAGGGGTAATTAGAAGCAAACTAACCCTTTTTCTGAGAAGTCCATGTTTCTGCAGGCTTTCCGTGCCCGGCCATCTACCTCTTGGGTGACCCCGCCTGCGGATGAGCTGGTAAACTCATGGTGCAGTGCACCTGAAAGAACCCTGATTCTGTTGATTCGATCCTTTGGAGACCTGACAAGATAGTATCCCCCCCCCAGAGGAGAACCCACATTGGTCTATAGGTTTACCAGTTGATGCTATGGTGGTGGTGGCAGCCACGAAAAAGGATCTCGCTGAAGAGATTTACACTGTTCGTCCTCCCAACAGGGAGTCCCAGGCTGTGGACAGATTAGGGAAGTGAGTTTTTGCTTCAGCGACTTTTGCCATATGGTCTCTGAATTACTTGGCACATTTTATGAGGCTTCAAAGAGACTTGGTTTCCAAACTCTGTGGAACACTCACAGGACAGGTGTCTGACAGGGTAAGAGACAAAGTTGTCTTGCAGCTTGCAACCTTGGAGTCTATCTCCAATTCGTCCATGAGGTTGCATTCACATGCAACCGAAGGGACGGCTAGAGTGGCGGGTTCAGGCATAGTTATGAGACGCCATGCCTGGATGCACCTCTGTGACTTCATGGACCCTTTTAAGTCTTCCTTCCTAAACTCTCCAATCCTAGCATCTTCCCTTTTTGGCCCTAAGGTGAAAGACACCCTGGCTAGGTGTGAAAAGGATGGTAAGACCCTGTCTGCCATAGGTCTATGCTTTTTCAATCCACAACGTTCCTTTTCCAGGAACCAGAGGAGTAGGAAAATGTGGCACAAAAAAATCTCAGGGTCCTTCCATGCCACACATGGCGATGATACCCCAAGGGGCAGAGGGGGTAACAATTTTGGAAGACGCCCCTACTGAGGCAGAGGGGATCTGCGCAATCAGGGACCCAGGGATTCTTTCTCTGGGCAGCCGTACCAGCGCTCCTGAAGAGCGGTCCGATTGCTTTCCTCTAGAAGCAGTCGGGGGACATTTCTCTCTGCACCACACTGCCTAGCAATCAATAACTTCCGACCGTTGGGTGCAGAAAATTATAACCAGAGGCTACACCATTCCCCTCATCACTTATCCAAAGCTTCCAACAAAACTCCCCGATGTTCCACCCAGTCAAAGGGAAGAAGAAGCCGCAGAAATAAACAAGCTGTGTCAAACAAGTGTCATCCAAACAGTCCCACTAGACCAATGTGGATCCGGATTCTACTCAAGATTCTTTTTAGTGCCAAAAAATACAGGGGACTGGCACCAATTCAGCAGTTTCAGCAAGTCCATTGCCCAATAGAAATTCTGGATGGTCACAGTTCAGTCCAATCTCCCTTTTTTAAGGGAAGGCAATTGGATGTGCTCGATACATGTCCAGGACGTGTATTACCACATCAAAATGAACAAACGCTCCAGGATACTACTTCGCTTCTGGCTAGGAGCCAATCACTCCCAATTTTGTGCCCTGCCGTTTGGACTCTCTGCAGCCCCCAGAGTGTTCACAAAGTGCTTGGCAGTGGTCACAGCTCACTGGAGACTGCAAGGATTCCGGGTGTTTCCATATTTGGACGATTGGCTCCTTACCTTACCACCCCCACTAAGCATCTTCTGGTAGCAGCCCTGCAGTACATTCTTTCCCTGGTGAGACTTTTGGGAATAATGATAAATTGGGAGAAATCCAACCTTGCTCTGACCCAGTCTATAGAGTTCATTGGAGCAGTTTTTGACACCCATTCTTGTCTGGTGTCTCTCCCAGTTCACAGACTGCAGAGACTGAGGCTCCAGCTCTGGGTGATACTCTGTCAAAACAAAGCCTCAGCAAGAGAGGTTCTTCAGCTTTTAGGATCCATGGCAGATTTTATACCGATAGTGCCTCATGTGAAACTATACATGCGAATACTTCAATGGCTTCTACTATCTCAATGATTTCCAAATCACAACCCTCTATGCTTTCAGATTCAGATAACCAAATGTTGCACAGAGGACCTTCTTTGGTGGATAAGGCCAGAGACAGAACTTTGGAGCCGCCCATTCCATCCTCCCCATGACATTATGGTAATGCATGATTTCTGTAAAAAAACTTTGGGTTCTGTTACAGGCCATTTCACCTTTTTTTAGTTTCACCTTTGTGTGATATCAAACATTGCAGAAATTTATTAAAGGTGTGAGGAGGTGAAACCTACAATGTTCAGTTAATGTAGTTTGTTAATAATTTGAAATTGTTTACATGACTACTTAAAGTCACATTATTTTGTTTCCCTTTTATGTGTAGTGTGCTTTAATTTTAGTGCTATTTTGTAGTTGTTTCATTATTTTTGTTAGTGTTGCTTTCTTTTTCTGCATGTTGTTTTAACTGTACTGTAACTAATTTGACTACTGATTTCCAGACAAAATCCATTGATTTTCCTTTAAGCAACTCATTAATGCAAGAGAGTGTTTAAAAACATGAAAAGGGAACATTTATTTTAAGAATAATTTAGCACCAATTGGCTTTTTGTTTTTGACTGGTTGGTCAGTTTATCTTCTCATTCCAGAACCAACAGCTCCATCAGCAGTCCTGCCTATGTGGAGCAGAACCTGAGAATGCTGGTTTGTTTGGTGGTGGCCTTGGCAATGCAGATGCAGCTGCCATAGAAGCATGGTTTGGTGGAGAATGCACAGGTACACCACCTAAAAGATAGGATAAAGACTCTGCCACTGTATGCATCATCAGTGTGGGAACATATCCGCTCGGATGAATAGATGCTGCAAAGGGAGCCACAGGATCTGTTTTTACTACTTGCAAAATCTGAGAACCAACCTCTTGTTGTAGAATCTGAGTGAGCTTATGATACTCTCCAAAAGATTCTGCATATTTGCAGTTCTGCCTCGTCAGAATAAATATCAGCATACCACCCCTCTTGTTTGCTGCCTTTTTTTAAACTCCAAAATGTCATCTGTCTCCCCTAAATTTTGTATCTCTCCTCAGCTTGTCTCCATGTTGTTTCCTGAAAAACTTTCCTATATTCCTAGGTCCTGTACTGAAGGAACATTTGTACTAGAGAGCTATCCTAACTTTTTACTGACCATGCCTACTCAGGCCATGACCCAGAAACGGGAATGACCGTCTCCCTTCCACAGGTATTAGGGCCAGCAAGATCATTAAGGAATTTAGGACTAGGCTCGTTATATGCTTCTGAGAAAAAGCCATTTGTAAATGTTTCTCCATACTTTCATTGAATAATCTAGTTATTTGTACTAGACAGTCCTTCATGCCAGTTAACAAATGTTAAATCAATGTGTGAATCAGTCAGTCAATAAATATATCTTCTGCCTTACCCCTTTTCCCAAACTCCTGTTGATTATCAACCTCACATATTGATTTACTCGGGCACAAGGTGATTCCTTACTGCAGTTATAAGAGGACTGAGTAACCAGTGCCTTGTGCCCAGAATGTAAAAGGACCAGGTTTTATTCATCAAACTAAAAAAGGTAGAAGAATGGAGTTCTAGCTTAAATAAATGTGTTCTTACCAAAAACAACTGTTCATTCTGGACTTTAGTACCTTTCTGCCTTACAGAGATAAGCTACCACCCACAGATGTAAAGCACATTCCTTATACATAGCTGTCAATGTTGACTGTAACTGAGATTTTCCATTTTTTATGACATTACTAACTCATGGCAATGATTTGCAATTTATATGTGGCTTCAAGGTAAGAGTAAATATGAATTTGTGATTCTCATCTTAACTTCACATTTGGGATATGTGATTCTTCCATATTTTGTTGATTAGATATTTGTGGCAAATAAAATAAATCAAATGCAGGAGGTGGTGAAGGGGCATTTGTAGTAATAGGCTGGATGATAAATATAGAAAAAGTCTAAAATGGATTCCTGATAGAGATTTAGTTCTTTGAATCAGACTTGGTGTAAAGGAAAGCATTGCTCCCTCAAAAGTGGGAAAATGCTCGGCTAACTGCAGTCCCAGTTTTAAGTGTGATTTCTCTGAAACTTAGAGCACTTCTGCAGTTCTTGGAGCTTATATTGAACAGAAACTGGAGGCACTGTGAGAAACAGATTCCTTAATGAATCACCAGTAACCTAATAAGTATTACTTTACTTTCAGTAGTGAAGTGATGAGCAAAACTATTAAGAATGTCTGTGTTTCATCTTGAAAGCAAAGTAGTGAGCACAAACGCTTTAATACCAGAATGGGATGGGCAGCTGTAGACAAGCAGTCCAAAACAGATACAAAGCTGAATAGGAATGTGTATAAAGCAAGTATGAATATGACTAGTGAAAGGATACCATTCTGCATAAGAAGAATGAATATGTCTAGTGATAGGGTAATACTCTGTGGACAAAGTAAATATGAATCTATCTAGTGATAGGATAATACTTTATGTAAGACATAAATAAGAATATGTCTTGTGAAAGGTCACTACTCTGTGCAACAAGTATTACTATGTCTAGTGATAGGATACTATTCTGTGTAAGAAATATGAATATGTCTAGTGATAGGATACTACTCTGTGTGCAAAGTAAGCATGAATATCTCTACTGATAAGATGCTACTCTGTGTAAGACGTATGAGCATGTCTAGTGATAAGATACTACTCTGTGTAAAAAATAAGTATAAATCTGTCTAGTGATAGGATACCATTTATGTAAGAAGTAAGCATGAATATGTCAACTGATAAGATACTACTCTAAAAAGAATGAATATGTCTAGTTATGAGTATGTCTAGTGATAGGATGATACTGTCCTTAAGAAATAAGTATGAATATGTCTACTAATAGGATGCCATTCTATTTAAGAAGTAAGCATGAGTATGTCTGGAGATAGGATACTGCTGTGTTTAAGAAGTCAGTATGAATATGTCGAATAATAAAACACTACTCTGTGTAAGATATAAGTATGAATGTGTCTAGTGATAGGAAACCACTCTGTGTAAGAAGTCAGTATGAATGTGGTTATTGAAAGAATACTACTTTGTTTAAGAAGTATGTCTGAATATGTCTAGTGATAAGATACTTCTCTGTGTAAGAAGTAAGTTTGAATATGTCCAGTGATAGGATACTACTCTGTGTAAGAAGTATGAATATGTCTAGTGATAGGATGCTACTCTGTGTAAGAAGTGAGAATATGTCTAGTGATAGATACTATTCTGTGTAAGAAGTTAGTATGAATATGTCTAATGATAGGATGCTACTCTGTGTAAGAAGTCAGTATGAATATGTCTAGTGATAGGATACTACTCTGTGTAAGAAGTATGAATATGTGTAGTGATAGGACAGCATTCTATCTAAATAAGTATGAATGTGTCTAGTGACTGGATACTACTCTGTGTAAGATGTATGAATGTGTCTAGTGATAGGATGCTACTCTGTGTAAGAAATCAGTATGAATGTGTCTAGTGATAGGATGCTACTCTGTGTAAGAAGTGAGAATATGTCTAGTGATAGATACTATTCTGTGTAAGAAGTTAGTATGAATATGTCTAATGATAGGATGCTACTCTGTGTAAGAAGTCAGTATGAATATGTCTAGTGACAGGATACTACTCTATGTAAAAAGTAAGTATGAATGTGTCTAGTGATAGGATACTACTCTGTTTAAGAAGTATGAATGTGTCTAGTGATAGGATGCTACTCTGTGTAAGAAGTCAGTATGAATATGTCTAGTGATAGGATACTACTCTGTGTAAGAAGTATGAATATATGTAGTGATAGGACAGCATTCTATCTAAATAAGTATGAATGTGTCTAGTGACTGGATACTACTCTGTGTAAAAAGTAAGTATGAATATGTCTAGTGATAGGATGCTACTCTGCTTAAGAAGTCAATATGAGTATGTCTGGTGATAGGATACTACACTGGGTAAGAAGTAAGTATGAATATGTGTAGTGATGGGAAACCATTCTGTGTGAGATGTAAGTATGAATATGACTAGTGATAATATTAACTACTCTTTGCAAGGCATTCAGAGCAAGAAATAAACTGCACTCCCTATTGATTCATGAAAATATTTTTTTCTAGATAAATGAATTATGACACTGGCATACCTCTTATTTGTCAGATTTTAATAGAATGCCCAGATTTTTGCTTCATATTTTGGTCTGTTCCTCATAAAAGTTATGGTATTCTAAAAAATAAATGAGGACTGAAGTCACTGAGCACTGACAGACATTTGAGTTTCAAATTTCATATCCTTCAGAAAATTCATGCCAATGCAAAACCTATTGTCTAGCAACTTTATCTTTATATGAGCAAGTTTTTAAAAATATTTCTCTATTTTGGGGTCTTTATCCCCCATTATTTTTGCTTTGTTCAGGTTGTGCTAAAACATTGAGAGTCCATGAACATTGGGAGTTTCATGGGAATTTGGGTTGATGTGTAATGATTCAGTCCACACACTTTTAGACTGGTTGCTGCTGTGATGGAAGACTGGCACCACTGCCTCCAGTGTTATAGGGCTAATGCCTCTGCCACCCAAATGTGACATCAGGATGGCTTGCACTAATGGGGTTTCAATCCTACCCCTGCCAACCAAGTGATAGGAACAACATGCATGCAATTCTACCTCAATAATTAATCCACAATCACCATCCTGGCCTCAATGCCTTAGACAGAATATGCACTGCTTTCTTTGATACGAGCTTCTGACATGCATACCTAGAATGGACTGCACAAAGGCCACTTGCAGAGTGGAGTCTTTAGCCAAACAACTTTTATTTATTTATTTGTTTATTTATTTATTTATTTCATATTTGTTGACTGGGAAAGTCTGACTGGGTCAGGAACCCATTTTCAGCAGAAACCTGGGGAGAAAAGTTCCATGTACTAAAAACATTTCACAAAATATAAAGTAAAAACATTGACAAAGTATAAATACAATGATCATTGCACTTACATGTGGGTGCATACCTTACAAAGTTACAAGGTAGCCCTATTGACATATAGGCAGTTGAGTTTCAATTACAGCAGAAGTTTAGGAACCAAGAAATACAGAGATAAATAGGTTCATTCAATTAGTTTATCTGAAGCTAATTGTATACATTATAAAGAAAATTAATATAGTTAAAGGATGTCTACAAGGGTATTTAGGTAGACTGCAGGTAGACCTTTGTAAACGTGATTAAAAGAAAGGAAAGGTTAGCTAAAAAGTACTTTAGTAAGACTAGCAGTTAATTAGAGGAAAGAAAAGAGGAGCTTAAATATTTGTGGTTAGGACTCAATAAGTCAGGCAGCTGTGTCTTTAGAGGAGGGAGAGGGGAAAATGGTTGGTAGGGTAAAATAGGACAAAGGAAAAAGGGAAAAAGGAAAAAGGGGGAAGGGGAGGAAGGAAGAAAGTATAGCAGAGGTAAGGGAGTGGAAGGTGGATGGGGGCAAGGGGTGGCTGGGTAGATTGGAACAGGATTTCCTAGGTCTTCTTGGAGCAGGGACATATGCTTATATATTGGAGGTGGCTTTTTAGTGTGAGGTTAAAGTTTTTGTGGTTTGCTATTGCTCTGATGTTTGCTGGTAATTCATTCTAGAGTTTAGCTACAGTGTAGGAGTATAGACACTGTCCAGCTTTTTTGTTTGGTCTATGTAGGGTTACTAGTTGTTTGTCTTCAGATCAGAGGGCCCTGGTGGGTATGTAGTTTTGGAGGAGTGAGTTAAGTGCTGAGCAATTATCGGGTTTATATGTAACTTTGTGTGCCATATTGAGTTGTTGGTGTTCTAGGAGGTGCAGACATTTGAGCCAGTTGAGGGTACTGAGAACCATGCAGTGGTGTGTGTTATGGGGTGCAGTTATAGCAAATTTAGCAATCTTATTATAGCAAGATTCCAGTTTGTTTTTTAGGTTAATCTGAATGTTTGTCAGAATGGGAGCAGCGTAGAGGAGAGAGGGGAGCAGGTAAATAGTAGCCAGGGTGTTTTTTGTGCTTGAGTCCATGAAGTTTTTGTTACAGTATAGAATTCCTAGTTTACAGTGAGTTTTTTTATTACATTTTGAATATGTAGATCAAAGGAAAGCTTATTATCTATGGTTACTTCTAGTAGTTTGGCTTGGGAGACAACTTCTAGTTGAGTTTTGTTTAGAGAAAAGACCTTAAAATCAGTTGAGAGATTTTTGGGTGTGAAAAGGAGGAGTTTAGTTTTAGTTGCGTTCAGCAGGAGCTGTGCATTGTTTCATCAGATCTCAATGGAAGTGAAGACATTTGGGTTAGGTGCTGGAGGTGTTTTATGTTGGTGGAGGAAATGATAGTAGAATTGTCGGCATATTGTATTAGGGGCTTTGGTGGGAGGCAGAGTGAAGGTTGTTAACAAAGATGTTAAAGAGTAATGGTCCAAGAATGAATCCCAAAGGGACTCCAGTGTTGTTAGGTAGATAGTTAGAGAGGCTTCCCTGCTATTTTACTCATTGTTGTTGGCCTGTTAAGTAATTGTTGAACCATAGTTTAGTAGTGGGGGAAAGACAGAGTGTAGAGATTTGTTGTAGTAGTTTGGGGTGGGAAATAGTGCCGAAAGCCTTGGGTAGATCAAAAGTATTACAGATGTTAGCAGTCCAGCATCCCTGGCTTTGTTGACTGTATCTGTGAAGGAGAGTAATGCATTGACTGTACTTTGTGAAGATCTGAAACCGTGTTGGGTGGGGGTGAGTAGACTTTTTTGTAGGCTGTGATTAGGTAGCTGTTTATGTATACATTTTTCTAACAGTCTGGATAGGGGAGATGATATGGTGATGGGGAAATAATTGGAAATTTCATAGCACTTACCACTTTTGTGTAGGGGGTTATTATGGATTTCTTCCAGAGGGAGGGGATGTAGGATCCTGAGATGGATTGGTTGATGAGTATACTGACAGGATAAGCTATAGCACTGGTGGCTATTTTTAAGTACTCTGGTGGGAGATTATCAGTGGATGGAGAACATGGTTTTAGTTTGAGGAGTAACTTACATATGTTTTGAGTGGGCACAGGTTGAAGAGTAAGAAGGGGAAGATGGTGGTAAGCTATGGGTGCGACCTGTGGGAGATGGGAAGATGAGGAGGGCTGGTGTGTGTTAGTTTGGGAGGGGCTGGGGTTGTGCAGAGGGTGAGAGTTTGAGGGCTGGTTGGAAGGGTTGAGTAAATTGAGTATGCTCTCTATGAAATGTGTATTGAAAGCTAACTAGGCCCCTGTCTTATTGCTGTCTTTCTGAACCACTATTTTTCAAGTGCTCCTTTATCCACAGAAACTGTTTTTCATGCAAAGTATTTGCATGCACACACACACACACACACACACACACACACACACACACACACACACACGCGCGCACACACACACACACACACACACACACACACACACACACACACACACACACACACACACACACACCATTCCCAGGGAAGGCTGGGAGAATTCTACAGTTCCCACAGGTTACTTCTTGTTCATTAGTACTGCCATCACACTGGAATAGCCAGGGACCTCCAGTTACCAACTACTCTTGAATTTAACCAGAAGTAAATACATTAATTAATCTCTTTCACTGGTAGTAGCAGTCTGATGGGAGACATGTACAGCACAACTTATTAAGCATTGGTGTATCTAATATATAATAAAAAAATGGATGCCAGCCACAAGAGCTTAAAGATTAATAAATGGAGTTTTCTTAAATAATAAAGACAACAGTGTTAATTCAGATTAATGGATGGCGCAGTGGTGCAGCGGTAGCATTGTCGTCTCACAGCAAGAGGTTCTCCAGTTCGATTCTTGGTTGGGGTGCCTTCTGTGTGGTGTCTGCATGTCCTCCTTGCGTTCATATGGGTTTCTTCCAGGTGCTCCGGTTTCCTCCCACGTTGCAAAGACATGGGTCTGGAGAGTTTCTCCCTGGGCCTCCGCTGAAAATTATCTTTGTTCCAAGTTCGACTTTCCTGGTTAACAAAATAAAAATAAAATAAAAAAAAAAGATTAAAATATATGCAGTTTGTACACACAGATAAATAAAATGCAATAAAAATGGACAGGATGCATCCAGGAAAAAAAATTTTGCTCCATAAGTCTAAGTTCACTGTCTACACCTTACTACAGAAATACTGTCCCTAATTATCATAAGTTAGATAAGTGAATAACTAGTACTCACAGACTGGCCCACTCAGTGAGACAGCAGTAACATCTCTTAGTGTAGCATGACACATACAAGTATGTACAGTGTTTTCCCCAGTAACGATGTTCATCATGTGACATAATATTCCTGAAAGTGAATCATAACAGGTAGTAAAAAGAGTTTTTACTTGTAAAGAAAACAACAGAAATTGTCAATACACAACCAAGTCATCTTCATTCCCTTGAAACCAACCCAGGTTTAGTCCTGTGGAAACCATTAAATCCAGCAGCAATTGCAGCAGTTATATCTGAAATGGAAGATAGTTTCTGGTCTTTCATCTTTCTTTGTTAAATTCACAAAAGAGAACATGAAGTCTGAAGATCCAGTGGACTTTAAAAGACATTCCCTCTTCTTTTATATTCAAAAAGACAAAAGTCACACATTCCTGAACCATGAGAACAACATATTGATTGCAGATGAACAACAGAGAGAAGAAAAGAGAAAATATAGTGCATTTTAACTGTTTTCTTTACCTCAGCACTAATCTTGGCATCACATATATCATTGCCACAGACGTCCTTCTTTGAATCTCTGGGAAGCTCCGACTCCTTCTCTGTTTATGCTGTGCTCTGTTATTATTGCTACTTTTCAGCTTCACAGATATCCTGCAAAGCTCCCCCATCAGTACACCCGACCACATCCCATTCAGATATTCTAAACCTGATCAGTTGGAGTCATTGGACTTAGCTCTGTGGAAATATTAGGCAGCTTTTCCTTAGAGCAAGAGTAGTGAAAATGCCTGCACTCAAGACCATCTCCTACACTTTCAATCAGGTCCTCCACATCTATAATAACTTTATCTATTGACTTGAGACAAGATGATGCTGGCCTTTCTCAAGGTCCATCTGAAGCTTGGTGTAATATCTGCTCCACCCCTTGTTTCAAGTGCAGCTAGAGATGAAACCCTACCCTCCACTTTTCAGCTCCTACCCTGGGCCCTATTTTGGTGTAAGGAGTTTCAGAACCATTGATGGACCCCTTGCCATTACCATAGGCACCCACAACACAGCTGCTTTCTTCTTGGTGCCAATTCCCTTGGCGCTAGTAATATCAACAACCAAGTATGTTGTTACTGAGAGTCACTAGGCCTGAGGTGGCTGGCCCAAACTGCATTCATCTAGAAATCAGCTTCAGCATCTTTAGGCCCATTCCTGGTGTTAGCACATTCTATGTTCACCCCCTCTGTGATGGGGAGCCTTTTGGTCTTAACCTTAATATCAGTGGTTGGTGGTACTGTGCCCTCAGCATTGATGTTAGTGTTGACTTGGGCATGATGCTGACTCTTTCAGTGCCACTGGTGTCAGCACTATCTGTCTTAACAGGAGAGCTGGCTCCAAGGAAGCCCTGAGGTCTTTGCACTGGAACAGGGACCTGCCAAGGCAGACTCACCTTTATACATCAGACAGTTGAACACCTTGTGCTAGTCATCCCTTTCCAAGTAGGATCAAGCACTGCAAGGCCCACTGAGATACAGACAGGCTAGGGTGTACTTCTCCTCTGAACCCTTGGATGATTTCACACAGAATGTACATGGTAGAGGAAGTGTAAGAGGAAACACCTTGACTTACTGCCTGAGTCTCCTACTCCCAGACACAGATCTCAGTAGAGGGGAGGCTTCCTCCCAGTCTCTTCTAGAATACCTACATTTGAGGAAATCCTTGAAATGATTTGGCAGGGATAATCCTGGCCCACTGACCCCCACCTTCTCAGAGGAAAATATGCCTGTCCTTAGGAACTTCCATCAGTGTTTGCAAGTCACAGCTGGAACCAACCCAGATATTGACTTTAATAGGCTGCCACCAGGACACCAAGTTAAAAATAGCATATTTCACAACAGGTAGAATTCTTTCCATACAACAAGTAGTCAAGCTTCTTCTGGAACAAGAAACAGCCATGGTGGCAATAGCATTACAAACCATAGGCATAAAGGCAGCAACATTACAGAAGCTTTTCCTAGCCAGGACCTCTTAAGAATGCAATGTTCACAGGTTCATGACCCAATGTCCCCAACAATCCAGATTTCTAGATCTTATAAACATCTTCATTGGTGGCTTCATCTACAAAATATATTATCAGGACATCTGTTTTTTCCCCATTACAAACTGTCACTGTAACTGCATGCACTACATCCTTGGGATAATGTTTTGTTGTGGACAGACAGTCCCTGTTGCATATCAGTGCAAGGCTTCTAGGATCCTATTTCCCTAGGTGCAATAGCCATTTACTCCAACAACATAGCAGAATTATAGTATAGCAATAAGCAAGGGGGAAACAAATCCATTGCACTCTCTACCAGGAAGCAATGAGGGCAAGGGGATGCTCAGTCAATTCACATTGCTTTCTAGTGGTAATTGTCACTCATCTGGTCAGAACAAAACAGATGAACATTTGTGGGTTCAGTTCAAGCAGCTTTGTTACACACAAACACATCAGAAATGAGGTGTTCTAACTTAAACTTAAACTTATAAACAGACTGACTACCACACTCATACATGTTAACACTCTGGCTGTTCTCTCAAAATAGCACTGCTGCCTACATGTGCTCACTATTTGTATGCACGTGCCTGTGTCTGGAAATGTTTCTTAAAGGTACATTCACACACTCCCTCTTTGAGAAGTAATCCATATATGAAATGATAGTATTCAATGATCTTTTGACATGCAGTTATACAGGACTAATTCTTTGACATGCAATCATACAAAATTAGAAACATATAAAACAGTCATGTCCAGGTTGCTATGTATTTTACATTAGGTCTGGAAATACAACCTGATGTGTAATATAAAAGTCAGAATTGGATCTAGCATTGGGGACTGTCTTTAAGGAATGTTCAACTTTGGGGACAACTGGGACATCAAAAGGAATGGGAATGGATACTTTGACATGTTCTTCGGTATGAACATTGTGAGGGTTGCTTTGAGATCTAGAGTCTGTATCACAGGTACGATGCTGCAATATCATTTCTGATACAGGAAGAAGATGTCTTCAGTTTCTCCTGTACTCTATACCCTCAGATTCCACTAAGTAGGATCTTGGCTCGATACATATACCTCTCACTTGACCAATTTGATCAAAGCCTTTCGTCATTTGTATCCTCACTGTCTCTCCTTTTTTTAACGGATGAAGAAATCTGCTCCTTTTGCCATAGCTGGACATCTGAGATGAATGCTTCTTAAAGAGTTAGGCTACCAGGTGTTTAGGCCTGTTTCTGCTTGTCACATGTTGCATGTTGTCTACGTTTGCTCTAGAGGCTGCTGAAATCATGCTCTTATCACTTGCAAGCATACTTGTCTGCATTTCTGTGAGTGCATGGATTTGACAAATCTCTGTGGCTTTACTTAACATTAAATCACTGTCACAAAGCAACATCTTTCCCACTGCAGCACTATGAACACCACACACAAGACTGTTCTTTATCAACTCATCTTTCAAGTCACCAAATCTGCATGTTTTAGCTTTATTTCTCAAGTCAGTGATATAAGCTGCAAAAGTTTCACCTGGCTTTTGGTCTCTTGTATAAAACAAGTGCCTGTCTAATGTAACATTTGTCTGGGGGTTCTACATTTCTCTAAATTTATGTTTTAAGCATTCAGGTTCTCTCTTGATTCAGTCGATACCACAATATGGCAACTTTCCCCTCTCCTGCATATACTGCCAGTGCATACACAAATGAATGCTCTCTTTCAATGGTTTCTGACCCAGATAAGTTAAGCAAAATGGATGCCCTTGTATGTGCATCTTCATTAGAAAAAGCTATTTGTATGAAAATATTATATTCCTGCTTGAATACTCATCAATTCACTACTATATTATGATCAAACACAAGTGGACTTCATCTGTGAAATGCCTCTGCCATCTCAGCACATAGTAGTGAAGGTGCTTGAAATTATATACGAACATACACACACAAATATATATATATATATATATGCCAGAACTTTATGCCAGTACTTGTAATTATGCCCAGTAGCACAACAAACTCTTTGAAATAACTGCACCTTGCCAAATAATTTCCATAGCAAAAGAATACTTTGAAATGACTGTACTTTGTGAATAAACTGTACTTAGTGGAAAAATCTCAGAGTATGAAACACTTCAAGATGAATGCACCTTGCAAATAAACTGAACACAGCACAACATTTCAAAATGGCTGTACTTTGTGAAATAAGTCTGCAGTTTTAAGAAACACTTTGAAATGGTGGCACTCTGTGAATAAATACACACAGCACAAGAAACTTTTTGATATGGCTGTACTTTGACTGCACTTTGCAATATAACTGTACTTTGTAGAGTGTGTGTTTATTATGGTGCACTTTGCACACTCTGAGATACTTCAAACAACTCTAATTATGCTTTGAATGGCTTCAGTCAATGCAAAATAGTAGTTTGTGCCCAAACACGGTCTTTTACTAAAAAACATGCAGTCACCTTGCTCTTTAAGCTCAAATTGCCCTTTTATTGTACTTGTTATGCCCTTTTAATCCCTTATCATGCTCATTATACTTTTCTTGTGCCCATTTTACTTTAAACATGCTCGTTATGCAAACCAAAGGCAATTCTGAGCCCCATATGAATAGTTCTGCTAGTTTTATCAAATATCATAGTTTCAAACATTTTATTTAATTAATAATGTGTTTTGTACCCTTCGTTTGATTAATAATACATTTTGTGCTACTCATTTGATTAATAATGCGTTCTGTGCCTTACAAATGTGCCGTTTCATTTTCTTTGCCAAATAAATCATTTGTGCAGTTTTTTGTTACCTTAAGTTCATTTCTGGCCCTTTTCATTTCTTTGAGCTCTGTTTTACTCAGCCAGCTCAATCTACCTTCACCTTTAACTCTGCACCTCATGGCTTGAAGAAGTTGCTTTCTTAATCCCGGTTCTGACACCACATCGCTCATCTGGTCAGCATAAAACAGACAAATGTTTGTGGGTTTAGTTCAAGCAGCTTTATTACACACAAACACATCACTGTTTCTCCTTCTTTTAACATATGAAGAAATTTGCTCCTTTTGTCATAGCTGGACTTCTGAAAAGAATGCTTCTTAAAAAGTTGGGCTACCATGTGCTTAGGCCTGTTTCTGCTTGCCATGTGTTGCATGCTGTCTATGTTTGCTCTAGAGGATGCTGAATCTATGCTGTTATCACTTGCAAGCATACTTGTCTGCCTTTCTGTGAGCACATGGATTTGACAATTCTCTATGGCTTTGCTTAATGTTAAATCAGTGTCACAAAGAAACATCTTTCTCACTGCAGCACTATTAACACCACAGACACAAGCCTCTCCTTTATCAACTCATCTTTCAAGTTACCAAATCTGCACATTTAGCTTTATCTCTCAAGTCACTGATATAAGCTGCAAAAGTTTCACCTGGCTTTGGGCCACTTGTATAAAATATGTGCCTCTCTAATGTAACATTTGTCTGGGGGTTGCACATTTCTCTAAATTTACATTTTAAGTACTATGGTCCTCTCTTGATTCAGCCGCTACCACAATATGATGGTTTTCCCCTCTCCTGCATATACTGCCGGTGCATACACAAATGAACACTCTCAATGGCTTCTGACCCAGCTAAGTTAAGCAAAATGGATGCCCTTGTATGTGCATCTTTGTCAGGAAAAGCTACTTACATGAAAACATTGTATTCCTGCTCGAATACTCTCCAATTCTCTGCTATATTATGATCAAACACAAGTGGACTTGGTCTGCAAAATGCCCCTGCCATCTCAATGCACAGTAGTGAAGGTGCTTGAAATTATGTACGAACCTACACACAGAAATATATATATGCCAGAACATTATGTCAGTACTTGTAACTATGCCCAGTAGTGCAGCAAACTCTGAAATAACTGCACTTTGCCAAATAAGTTCCGTAGCACAAGAATACTTTAAAATCACTGTGCTTTGCGAAACCACTTCTTATCAGTGTAAGAAATACTTTGAAATCACTGTACTTTGTGAAACCACTCATCAGTGTAAGAAACACTTTGAAATGACTGTACTTGGTGAATAAACTGTACTCAGTTAAGAAAGCTCAGAGTAAGAAACACTTTGAGATGAATGTACCTCGCAAATAAACTGTACACAGCACAAGAACCTTTCAAAATGGCTGTACTTTGTGAAATAAGTCTGCACAGTATAAGAAACACTTTGAAATGGCAGCACTCTGTGAATAAATACACACAGCACAAAAAACCTTTCGAAATGGCTGTACTTTGACTGTACTTTGCAATATAACTGTACTTTGCACACAGTAAACTCTTTGAAATAATTGTACTGTAATAAAGCACACACTCTGTAAACACTTTGAACATTCTGAGATACTTTGAACAACTCTTGAATAAGTTTTGAATGGCTTTGATCAATACAAAATAGAAGTTTGTGCCCAAATATGATCTTTTACTAAAAAACATGCGGTTGCCGTGCTCTTTAAACTCAACTTGCCCTTTTATTGTGCTTGTTATGCTCTTTAATCTCTTATCATGCTCATTATACTTTTCTTGTGCCCGTTTTACTTTAAACATGCTCATTATGCAATCCAAAGGTAATTCTGAGCCCCATATGAGTAGTTCTGCTAATTTTATCAAATATCATAGTTTCAAACATTTTGTTTAATTAATAATGTGTTCTGTGCCCTTCATTTGATTAATAATACATTTTATGCTACTTGTTTGATTAATAATGCATTCTGTGCCTTACAAATGCACCATTTCATTTTCCTTGCCAAATAAATCATTTGGGCAGTTTTTTTGGTTACCTTAAGTTTGTTTCTGGCCCTTTTCATTTGTCTGAGCTCCGTTTCACTCAACCAACTCAATCTGCCTTCAGCTTCAACTCTGCACCTCATGGCTTGAAGAAGTTGCTTTCTTAATCGCAGTTCTGACACCATGTCATTCATCTGGTCAGGATAAAACAGACGAACATTTGTGGGTTCAGTTCAATCAGTTTTATTACACAGAAAAACATCAGAAATGAGGCTTTGCTTTGTAACTTAAACTTAAATAAATGTATAAACAGACTGACTACCATACTCATACATGTTAACACTCTGACTGTTCTCTCAAAATAGCACTGCTGCCTGCATGTGGTCACTATTTATATGCATGTGCCTACATCTGGAAATGTTTCCTAAAGGTACATACACATGCTCTGAACTACAGTAATGCATATTACAAGTTGAGCTAATACTTTGATGGGCAAGCTACACAGATATTTATTACTACCTCACAAGTAATCTTGAAGCATGTTTACAGCTAGGATGCTCTTCCACTACTCAGGGAAGACTTGCTGTGATCTCTTTGCTTCAACTGCATACCCCAAGTGCAGCATCTTCTTTTCGCTAATTGCTCCATAAAGTCAGAGTCTCAGAGACATTCTAGTCTAACTTTAGCCCATGGGTCTCTTTTATGTGTTCCCTCCACTTCCCCTCATGATAAAGTTCATTCAGAAAGCCAAGCTGTTCAAATCCAAAGCTATTCTCATAGCCCCACTCTAACCTGACAGTATGGTTCCCATTGCTATGGTCTCGTCTGATAAGGAGACCATTCCTACTGGAATAACATTCAAGGCTGATGTATCATACAGCAAGCCTCACCTATACATCTGGGCTCTCAAATTAACCATGTTTCTTTGCTTCAAATGATGTCCAGGCATCCAGCAAACCTTCCTAGGGTGATCCAACTGTAATGGCATCCCAGAAACCATCCACTGGAAAAAGGTACAAGAATAAGTGGTACATATTTGCTCTATGGACAATACGTTAGGGACTGGATCCTTTCACAGTACCAGTTCCCATAGTTCTTTTTTTTTATTGACAAATGTTCAAAATTTTGTACAGTAAAAGTTCATACAGTGGCTATTTCAGCTTATCATCAAGGTTTCATTTGCTCACCCCTAATCTTTTAATGAGTATGCAAATCATTTTTAAGAGGAATATTTATCTTCAGACCTCCATACAAAGACCCAGTTCCTCCTTCGAATTTGAGTGTTATACTGAAAAATTCACTAAAACTCTCTTTAATGCAGTAACAATGTCAGACCTTAAATTTATCTCTTGGAAATTTTATTTTAATAGCTATTACTTCTGAAAGAAGAATCTCTGAACTACATGCTCTTTCCTCCAAGCTCCCTTACATAATCTTTTATAAAGACAGAGTGGTAGTCAGAACCAGTCCTGCTTTTATGACCAATGTATCACATACCACTCAACCTCTTACAGCAAGAAATCTGGACAAAGCCATGAATAAAAGTGGGACAAAGGCCCCATAATAGGGACAATTTTTAAATATTGCTCTTACAAATTTATAAAGTTAATAGAAAAACAGGTTTCATATTAGCATGAATTTTCTGAAGCTTATGAAGTCTGAAACTAAAATGTCTCATTATTTCCTAATTTCAGTCTTTAATGAATTGCCAGTAAACCACCATTTTATAAAAAAAAAAAACAGACCAAAAATATGAGGCAAAAATCTGGACATTTTGCGGAAATCTGTACAGTTGAGAGGTATGATTCATCAGACCTAAACCTAAATTACTCAGTCTCCTGGTGTGTTTTTCCCCACAATTCTCAACCAAAGGAGAATACAAGTTACATTTTCTGGACATTCACACACAACTTGGTTTTTACTTACATTATAGTAAGCAGATATATAGTTTGTTGCAGCCATAAAAGATTGGTGAATTTCAGTTTGTTCATGTACATATTTTGGTAGCACCTTACTAAATCTGGAAACAATAGAAGCACAACGAGCATTATTGGTATAGGGGTGGAGCTTGAGCTTGCCTGAGATTCAAGATATACTGAGGATGGATGCCTGTGTTGACCAGTCCACAATTCTTACAGTGTATGAACAAGGATCAACCAGGTCATTCATTATGGTAAGTACATAATTTTCATTTGGGAGCAGATATATCCAAAAGAAGTATCTTCATAGGGTTCCAGTTTAGTAAGCCAGTAGCAAATTGCTTACCCCATTGTTCCAAAGCACCAAAGCAAACTTATCCTGAACCTCAAAAAAAAAATTCTGAAACCCCACACACAGACACACAAAAACACTAATCCCTTCTTTCCCCCTTAGTATACTGACATCACTTGAAGTATTATATGCTATTAGAGAATGGGCAACCTGAACATTGCCACTCTGATTGGAAAATGAACATTCTCCTCCAGGGTATTTATGTACAGGCAATGCCTGCTAAAAAAACAAGCCTGCCACTTCACAAAAACATATTAAGCTGCCATGGAGCTCAGAGTGTAACAAAGCTCATGGCCACCATTATTTTACCCTCGCTAAGCAGCACTTTTTTGTTTAGCGAGTATAAAATTAAAAAAAAATAGAACATTTTGTTTGTTCGTTTATGTGTGAGTATATGTCTGCATGAAAGTGAGACTGAGATCGATTGAGCCATTATTTTCTATTTGCTAAGTAGTGCTTTTGTTGTTTAGCGAGTTTAAAATTAAAAGAAAAATAAGAAAGAAAGAAAAGTGTGTGTATGTGTGTTATGTTTCTGACTACATGTGTGAGTGCATGAAAGTGGGGAGGTGTGATTGTGTGTGTGTGTGTGTGTGTGTGTGTGTGTGTGTGTGTGTGTGTGTGTGGGCATGTGTGGGCATTCGTGCGTGCATGTGAGACAGAGACTGAGATGATTGAGCAGTGGCAGCAGCAGTTAAGAGGTGTGCATACCTCTCAACCTATTAGTTAAAGAAATCTGGATAAAACCTAACATAAAGAGAGGACAAAGGCTCAAAAATAGAAACAGATTTAAACTATTTCTGTTATAAAATTAGAAAGTTGCTAGGGTAAAAATAATTTGTTTTAACATGCATTTTCTGAAGGAAATAAAGTCTGAAATTCAGATGTATGTCATTAGTTAGTGACTTCAGTCCCCACTGATTGCCAACAAACCTTAAATTTTATGAGAAGAGGACAAAAACTGAGATAAATATCTGGACATTTTTGAGAACACAATTTACATATATACTATAGCAAGTATGAAGCATTAGGAGGAAGAACTATTTTGCATCCAAAATATAAAAAAAATAATATAGTAATAAAAAAAAAGTAATTTCACTGACTGACAGCCCAGTCTCTAAGCACAGTACTGCCCTCCAGTATGTGTGTTACTGTTTAAATAATGCCCTTCCAGGGGTGTGGAGGCTCTGTTAGCCATTATTGCTTGCTTTCTGAAGAAGCTGACATTTTGGGAAGTGAGACTCATTTATAAGAATGCTGGTTGTGAATGCAATAAGGTTTTTCACAGATCAGGAATCATGTGAATTAGGCTTTGTTTTAGGAGTTGCACTATGGTAGATGATACCATTTGTGTAACACCTTAAAGAAAAAAGGAGTAAGAGATTGGATCACTTCCTCTAGTTATGTATGTAGATTCTGCCTGCCTTGCCAGTACAAAGGATTAAGGGTTGCTTGAAGTGTTTCATTAACATTTTCCAATACTTGCAGATTCACAAGAAGATATTTAAAATTTAAGTTAATAGAAGCATTTAAAATGTTATGTTGTAAATTATGTAGACCTCTGCTGATCAACACATTTTATGTCCATTATGTAGGTGATCAGTTGACATTATTTAGCGACCATGCCTTACTTGATATTTTTGTGTCACCTCAATGGGAAGTCAAAAAATAACTTACTGTGAAAACCAGAAATGTTTAGGTCCGTATGTATATGTCTAAAACATGTTAGATATGAACTAACTAATTTGCTTCACTTTTGATCTCACTTTATTCAGAACTAATATCAAAAATTGTGAATATTAAGATTAGGGTTTCTCACTGAAGGGACCAGAGCATAAATGGCTGAAGAAGGGAGTATAGTGCTATCTGAACATGAAATTAATATTATATTTTGACAGTGGAGGTGTAAATATGAACTTTGTATTCATTACACTGAAGAAGGAAAATGTCTTTGATCATTTTTTCAAATATACATTCAGTATGGGACTTGCTTCTATTGTACTCCATTGTCAAGAAACGTGTAATCCTCACATTTCACACCTATAAATTTAAGCTTCATTTTTTTCCCGTAAGTGATTAATTGCCTATTTACCACAGTCAACAAGGCCTAGTGAAGCATTTTACTTTGAAAGTTTTGCTTTTGTCACTGAGAAGAGGGTCTTTGCCTTGAAATATCTGCAGCCACTGTATCCTAGACCTTCTGCTGACCCGTGCCTTCAAAGATGGAGTTGGAATGAAACCAGATAGTTCACTGTCCAGATGGGAGAGTTATATAAACATGGGTGCCCCTTTCTTTTAAACCAGTTTAAGGACTTGAGGAATAAATGGTGACATCTGTCCCTTTACTTAAGGACATCACAATGGCTGCTGAGGAAGCAATGACCCTAGTTGAAGGGTAGCTTATAGTCATCTGAGCATTGACAAAATGATGTATTTGCTCATATGTGGGTGTGTCTATTTGTTTGCTTATTTATTTATTTGTTTATTTATTTGTTTGTTTGTTTGTTTGCTTATTTATTTATTTATGTTGTTGGCCAGTTGGTGGAGTTAAATAAAAATATAAATAATATATAAATAAAAAAAAAAGATATATACTATTGACAACTACATTGTTTTCAAGCTAGCATCTCAAAGTAAACAAGCAGTTGGACACCATCCACAATGCAAGTAATAAGGCAAAAAGCAGAAGCATGCCAATATGTCATAGGTGGATATGATGACCAGTGTGCTCTTTCTTCAGTGGTGCACATTTTTGGTGCCTTTCCCACCACACAAGCAGACAACATTACATTTTGAGGCTCAGTACATGATCAGAGTTTCTTGATGTGCATGTGGTAAGGCAGGGAAGTCCATATGAAGCACAGTGTTATGGGAAAATGACTCTCATAATAGAAAAGAAAATGATGCACAGACGTATTGTACTGATAACATTGTCATTGGTATACCAGAATTGCAGAATACTATTTAAAGTGCTTGGCATAGTGCTTTCAGGTAGGATGTTACAAAGGGAAACATGGTCTCATTAAGCTAATGCTAACTTAAATAATTCATTAATAAAAATATAACAATAATATATTTTGCAAGTATTGCTGTCCTCAGAATGCATACTGTTTACTAAAGCAGGCACTATGATACATCAGTGCCAAATGAAACATATGTTTCATGATAAAGATATCCTTTCACCATTCCTATATATTGTTACGTGCAGGTGCAGACTTTACTGGATTTATTTCTGTAGCTGCAGATATCATTTCTTTTATTCTATTTGTGTGCACTTACATGCATGTGTGTGTGTGTGTGTGTGTGTGTGTGTGTGTGTGTGTGTGTGTGTGTGTGTGTTTGTGCATGCATGCTCAGTGGATATAAAAAGTTTACACAACCCTGTTAAAATGCCAGGTTTTCGTGATATAAAAATGAGACCACAATAAATCATTTTGAAACTTTTCACACCTTTAATGTGACCTATAACTTGTACAATTCAATTGAAAAACAAACAAATCTGTTAGGAGAAAAAAATATAAAAAATAAGAAAACATACAATATGCTGGTTGCATAAGTGTGCACAGCCTTAAACTAATACTTTGTTGTGTGTGCACACCCTTAAACTAATACTTTGTTGAAGCACCTTTTGATTTAATTACAGCATTCAGTCTATCAGCATGGTACATCTTGACTTGGCAATATTTGCCCACTCTTCCTTGCAAAAGCGCTCCAAATCT